>NC_069501.1:1264624526-1264817026 GCF_027579735.1 Bombina bombina | reverse complement strand
TATATATATATATATATATATTTTCCCCTTTGAGATATAAATAGCGATCTTACGTTGCTGACTCTTTGTATGTATTGCAATCACACTGCTTTGAAATTATCTATATTACCCCTTAGGCTCAGTAGTCGGTGATGGTGTGATGACACCCTCTTTCTCTCTAAGATTAGTCTATGGATGCTATACAATATACCTACTGATGTTCAACAGTTGACACACACATCTACATGCTTGCCTAAATCTTGACATACGTGTTTTTCTGGCTATGAGCCCTTTTTCTCTACTTGTCCTTTTTCTCTACTTGTCCTTTGTTTACTGAGAAGTATGTTTTACTGAGAGATACTGATGCACTAATGTTTAAATGCTGATATACTGCCTAGGTCCTGCAACTATCTCTTATTGAGCGCTGTTTCCTATAGACTGCCTTTATCAATGTTAAGTTGTTTCTTTGTGGTAGCTATTTCAGTATGTCACACATCACATTGTAGGGGGACATTTTATTTCTTTGGGTGCACCTTGAGTGTTTTAGGTGCTACTCATATGTCATGTCATTTATTGTTTGAGAATAGTTTTAAAATACACTTATATGGTTTGCACAATTATACTGTTTTTAACTATCACATTAGTAAAGGTAGGAATATTGTTAATTAGATGATTCACCCGTTGTCATGGTTACATAGGTTTTGGCGCAATTTCCCTAATTGTTTGATGGGAGGGGCTATGTTGCTTTATATTGCACACTGTTCATTTGCACTGTTACCTGGTCTGAGGAAGGGGTCTGCGTACCCCGAAACGTCACCTTAATAAAAAAATTTATTTTATATACCAAATCCAGTGAGTGCAGTCCTCTTCTATAATGGATTATATATATATATATATATATATATATATATATATATATATATGTATGCTGTGCGTATATATATGTATATGTGTATGCTGTGTGTATATATATGTATGTGTATGCTGTGTGTATGTGTATATATGTATATGAGTATGCTGTGTGTATGTGTTATGTTCTCTGTGTAATTGAGGGTTAAGGCCCACTCTGAAATCTCCACAGATGCGAATGTCCCCATTCTTTTTTCTGACAGGAACTATTGGGGAAGCCCATTCACTGCTAGACACTGTAACAATAATCCCCTGATTTCGTAGTCTTTCTAGTTCTGATTCAATTTTAGGTTTAAGTGCAAATGGTACAACTCTTGGTTTACAAAATTTTGGAATAGCATTTTCTTTTAGGTGAAGCTGAATCTGCTTGTCTTTCACTAAACCTAGGTTCCCGTCAAATACAGTCTTATATTTGTGCTTTAGTGAATTAATCCAAGAAGAATTTGAATTCCCACTTTGGTCCAGCAGTTTGTTAAGCGGTAACTGTTGTGGTAACTTTGGCATGCCCAATGCTTGGATCCAGGATCTACCAAACAAAGGTGGTCCTCCTTTAGGTAAAATGTAGAGGCGTAGCTTTTTAGTTATCCCATTAAATGTCACTGTAGGTGATACACACCCAATAGGCTTTATTATTTCCTTTGAATATGTTTGCATGGTGACAGCTGTTGGAACAATTGGATGCCTTAGTCCCAGGTGGTTCCAATCAGCAGCTGTGATAACAGAGACTGCTGCTCCTGTATCAACTTCCATAATGAGAGGTCTACCATCTATATTCACCTTTGCTTGCAGTTCTGGAATTTTATTTTCAATGCTGTAGATCTGTAATGTGTATAATGGTTTGTCTTCCTCTGAATCAGTGTGTGGTGTATCTACTTGCACATGAAAAGCTGCACGTGACTTGCTGCCTTCCTTACTTTTATCTCTGTCTAAGGAACTTCTGCACACTCTCTTTGTATGACCAATCTTTCCACACCCATAGCAGGTGCTGTTCCTAAACCTGCAGGCATTTGCTGTGTGATTTGTGTCACCACATCTGTAACAAGCTGTCTGTGACCCTTGTCTAGCTGGATACTGTTTATTTAGGTGCATACTTGTATGAAAAACATCTACATCTATTTCCTTATCACAAACTGCCTGTGCTGGGGTCTGGAGCATTTGTGCATCTTTAGTAGCAAGTTCCATGACTGTAGCTATCTCTATAGCTCACTTTAGTGTTAACTCATCCTCTGCTAATAGTCTCTTTTGTACTGTACAGTCCATGAGTCCAATAACAAACATATCACGTAAAGCAGTGTTTAAATAATCACCAAATCTGCAGCTACTTGCTAGTTTCTTTAAACTGATCACATAAGTTTTAATGTCCTCATGCTGCAATTGCTTTCGTGTGTAAAACTTAAAGCGTTCTGATATCTCCAGAGGCTTAGGTAGGTAGTGGTCAGATAACAGGCAGATCAGGTCAGACAGAGGTTTAGCATTAGGTTTATCTGGTGAGAGAATGTCCCTTAATGTAGTGTAAGCTGTTGAGCCTATAGTTGTCAGAAACACAGCCACTTGCTTATCAGCTCCTATGTTATTTGCTGTACAATATAGCTCAAACTGTTCAACCCATGTGTCCCATCTGTCTGTGTCTGCTGCAAACACAGGTAAGGTGCCAATAAGTGCCATTATAGGGTCAGACCACAGATCCTCGTCGCCAGCTGTTATGTTCTGTGTGTAGTCAGGATTAGAACATTCAGTTGTGTGCTGTTACCTTGTGTCTGATGTCTCTTGCACATATCATGAAGACTCTGCAGCAGGAACTTTAGATAACTTTTTATTTAGCTACAACCACATGGCTTATTCTCTAGCAGGTTCCATCAGTAAAAACTAACATGGCTTCTGATGATGTCACAGAGACCCAGACACACCCAGGGGTTGTGGTGAGCTGAGCTTAAAGCTGCAGCACTTCTAACATATAATTATGAGACAAGGTTAGTGCAAAGATACAGTAAAAGCTGCAGTAATCTTAACAGTATGTGTATATGTGTATGCTGTGTGTATGTGTATACATGTATATATGTATATGCTGTGTGTATGTGTATAAATGTATATATGTATATGCTGTGTGTATGTGTATATATGTATATGTGTATGCTGTGTGTATGTGTATACATGTATATATGTATATGCTGTGTGTATGTGTATATATTTATGTGTGTATGCTGTGTGTATGTGTATATATGTATATGTGTATGCTGTGTGTATGTGTATATATGTATATGTATATGCTGTGTGTATGTGTATATATGTATATGTGTATGCTGTGTGTATGTGCATACATGTATATGTATATGATGTGCGTATGTGTATACATGTATATGTGTATGCTGTGTGTATGTGTATACATGTATATGTATAAGCTGTGTGTATGTGTATATATGTATATGTGTATGCTGTGTGTATGTGTATATATGTATATGTGTATGCTGTGTGTATGTGTATATATGTATATGTGTATGCTGTGTGTATGTGTATATATGTATTTATGTGTATGCTGTGTGTATTTGTATATATGTATATGCGTATGCGGTGTGTATTTGTATATATGTATATGTGTATGCTGTGTGTATGTGTATATATGTATATGTGTATGATGTATATATGTGTATATATGTATATATGTATGTATGCTGTGTGTATGTGTATATTTGTATATGCGTATGCTGTGTGTATGTGTATATATATATATATGTGTGTATGCTGTGTGTATATATTATATATGTATATGTGTATGCTGTGTGTATATATATGTATGTGTATGCTGTGTGTATGTGTATATATGTATATGCGTATGCTGTGTGTATGTGTATATATGTATATGTGTATGCTGTGTGTATGTGTATACATGTATATATGTATATGCTGTGTGTATGTGTATATATGTATATGTGTATGCTGTGTGTATGTGTATACATGTATATGTGTATGCTGTGTGTATGCGTATATATGTATATATGTATATGCTGTGTGTATGTGTATATATGTATATGTTTATGCTGTGTGTATGTGTATAAATGTATATGTGTATGCTGTGTATGTGTATACATGTATATATGTATAGCTGTGTATGTGTATATATGTATACATGGAGTGCAGAATTATTAGGCAAGTTGTATTTTTGAGGATTAATTTTATTATTGAACAACAACCATGTTCTCAATGAACCCAAAAAACTCATTAATATCAAAGCTGAATAGTTTTGGAAGTAGTTTTTAGTTTGTTTTTAGTTATAGCTATTTTAGGGGGATATCTGTGTGTGCAGGTGACTATTACTGTGCATAATTATTAGGCAACTTAACAAAAAACAAATATATACCCATTTCAATTATTTATTTTTACCAGTGAAACCAATATAACATCTCAACATTCACAAATATACATTTCTGACATTCAAAAACAAAACAAAAACAAATCAGTGACCAATATAGCCACCTTTCTTTGCAAGGACACTCAAAAGCCTGCCATCCATGGATTCTGTCAGTGTTTTGATCTGTTCACCATCAACATTGCGTGCAGCAGCAACCACAGCCTCCCAGACACTGTTCAGAGAGGTGTACTGTTTTCCCTCCTTGTAAATCTCACATTTGATGATGGACCACAGGTTCTCAATGGGGTTCAGATCAGGTGAACAAGGAGGCCATGTCATTAGATTTTCTTCTTTTATACCATTTCTTGCCAGCCACGCTGTGGAGTACTTGGACGCGTGTGATGGAGCATTGTCCTGCATGAAAATCATGTTTTTCTTGAAGGATGCAGACTTCTTCCTGTACCACTGCTTGAAGAAGGTGTCTTCCATAAACTGGCAGTAGGACTGGGAGTTGAGCTTGACTCCATCCTCAACCCGAAAAGGCCCCACAAGCTCATCTTTGATGATACCAGCCCAAACCAGTACTCCACCTCCACCTTGCTGGCGTCTGAGTCGGACTGGAGCTCTCTGCCCTTTACCAATCCAGCCACGGGCCCATCAAGACTCACTCTCATTTCATCAGTCCATAAAACCTTAGAAAAATCAGTCTTGAGATATTTCTTGGCCCAGTCTTGACGTTTCAGCTTGTGTGTCTTGTTCAGTGGTGGTCGTCTTTCAGCCTTTCTTACCTTGGCCATGTCTCTGAGTATTGCACACCTTGTGCTTTTGGGCACTCCAGTGATGTTGCAGCTCTGAAATATAGCCAAACTGGTGGCAAGTGGCATCTTGGCAGCTAAACGCTTGACTTTTCTCAGTTCATGGGCAGTTATTTTGCGCCTTGGTTTTTCCACACGCTTCTTGCGACCCTGTTGACTATTTTGAATGAAACGCTTGATTGTTCGATGATCACGCTTCAGAAGCTTTGCAATTTTAAGAGTGCTGCATCCCTCTGCAAGATATCTCACTATTTTTGACTTTTCTGAGCCTGTCAAGTCTTTCTTTTGACCCATTTTGCCAAAAGAAAGGAAGTTGCCTAATAATTATGCACACCTGATATAGGGTGTTGATGTCATTAGACCACACCCCTTCTCATTACAGAGATGCACATCACCTAATATGCTTAATTGGTAGTAGGCTTTCGAGCCTATACAGCTTGGAGTAAGACAACATGCATAAAGAGGATGATGTGGTCAAAATACTAATTTGCCTAATAATTCTGCACTCCCTGTATGTGTATGCTGTGTGTATGTGTATACATGTATATATGTATATGCTGTGTGTATGTGTATATATGTATATGTGTATGCTGTGTGTATGTGTATAAATGTATATGTGTATGTGTATATATGCATATGTGTATGCTGTGTGTATGTGTATAAATGTATATGTGTATGATGTGTGTATATGTATACATGTATATGTATATGCTGTGTGTATGTGTATATATGTATATGTGTATGCTGTGTGTATGTGTATATATGTATATGTGTATGCTGTGTGTATGTGTATACATGTATATGTGTATGCTGTGTGTATGTGTATATATGTATATGCGTATACATGGCTAGATTTAGAGTTTGGCGTTAGCCGTCAAAACCAGCGTTAGAGGCTCCTAACGCTGGTTTTGGGCTACCGCTGGTATTTAGAGTCAGTCAGGAAAGGGTCTAACTCTCACTTTGCAGTCGTGACTTTTCCATACCGCAGATTCCCCCTACGCCAATTGCGTATCCTATCTTTTCAATGGGATCTTTCTAACGCCGGTATTTAGAGTCGTGGCTGAAGTGAGCGTTAGAAATCTAACGACAAAACTCCAGCTGCAGCAAAAAGCCAGGAGTTAAGAGTTTTATGGGCTAACGCCGGTTTATAAAGCTCTTAACTACTGTGCTCTAAAGTACACTAACACCCATAAACTACCTATGTACCCCTAAATCGAGGCCCCCCCACATCGTTGCCACTCTATTAAAAAAATGTAACCCCTAATCTGCCGCTCCGTACAACGTCGCCTCCACCTACCTACAATTATTAACCCCTAATCTGCCGACCGGACCACACCGCTACTATAATAAATGTATTAACCCCTAAAGCTAAGTCTAACCCTAACCCTAACACCCCCCTAACTTAAATATAATTGAAATCTAACGAAATAAATTAACTATTATTAAATAAATTATTCCTATTTAAAGCTAAATACTTACCTGTAAAATAAATCCTAATATAGCTACAATATAAATTATAATTATATTGTAGCTATTTTAGGATTAATATTTATTTTACAGGCAACTTTGTAATTATTTTAACCAGATACAATAGCTATTAAATAGCTAATAACTATTTAATAGTTATCTAGTTAAAATAATTACAAAATGACCTGTAAAATAAATCCTAACCTAAGTTACAATTAAACCTAACACTACACTATCAATAAATACATTAAATAAAATACCTACAATTATCTACAATTAAACCTAACACTACACTATCAATAAATAAATTAAATAAAATACCTACAATTACCTACAATTAAACCTAACACTACACTATCAATAAATTAATTAAATACAATACCTACAAATAAATACAATTAAATAAACTAACTAAAGAACAAAAAATAAAAAAGAACTAAGTTACAAAAAATAAAAAAATATTTACAAACATTAGAAAAATATTACAATAATTTTAAACTAATTACACCTACTTTAAGCCCCCTAATAAAATAACAAAGACCCCCAAAATAAAAAAATGCCCTACCCTATTCTAAAATTAAAATAGAAAAGCTCTTTTACCTTACCAGCCCTGAAAAGGGCCCTTTGCGGGGCATGCCCCAAAGAATTCAGCTCTTTTGCCTGTAAAAAAAAAACATACAATACCCCCCCCCCCAACATTACAACCCACCACCCACATACCCCTAATCTAACCCAAACCCCCTTAAATAAACCTAACACTAAGCCCCTGAAGATCTCCCTACCTTGTCTTCACCACACCGGGTCCCGATCTGTCCAGAAGAGCCTCCGAAATCTTCATCCAAGCCCAAGCGGGGGCTGAAGAGTGACGTCCATCCTCCTGCTGAAGTCTGGATCCAAGCGGCGGCTAAAGAATTCCATCTTCGGGCAGAAGTCTTCATCCTATCCGGGCAGAAGAGTCGATCCGGACCGGCAAACATCTTCATCCAAGCCGCATCTTCTCTGTTTTTCCATCCGATGACGACCGGCTCCATCTTGAAGACCTCCGGCGCAGATCCATCCTCTTCTTGCGACGTCCTAAGTCCGAATGAAGGTTCCTTTAAATGACGTCATCCAAGATGGCGTCCCTCGAATTCCGATTGGCTGATAGGATTCTATCAGCCAATCGGAATTAAGGTAGGAAAATTCTGATTGGCTGATGGAATCAGCCAATCAGAATCAAGTTCAATCCGATTGGCTGATCCGATCAGCCAATCAGATTGAGCTCGCATTCTATTGGCTGTTCCGATCAGCCAATAGAATGCGAGCTCAATCTGATTGGTTGATCGGATCAGCCAATCGGATTGAACTTGATTCTGATTGGCTGATTCCATCAGCCAATCAGAATTTTCCTACCTTAATTCCGATTGGCTGATAGAATCCTATCAGCCAATCGGAATTCGAGGGGCGCCATCTTGGATGACGTCCCTTAAAGGAACCGTCATTCGTCGGGAAGTCGTCGGTGAAGATTAATGTTCCGCGTCGGCGGGATGACCATGGATCCGGAAGAAAGAAGATTGAAGATGCCGCTTGATAGAAGACTTCAGCCCGATCATGGACCACTTCAGCTCCTGCTTGGATGAAGACTTCAGTCGGATCAAGGACCTCTTCAGCTCCCGCTTGGATCAAGACTTCAGCCGCATCATGGACATCTTCAGCCCCCCGCTTGGGCTTGGATCAAGACATCGGAGGCTCTTCTGGATCGATCGGTGAACCCGGCGTGGTGAAGACAAGGTAGGGAGATCTTCAGGGGCTTAGTGTTAGGTTTATTTAAGGGGGGTTTGGGTTAGATTAGGGGTATGTGGGTGGTGGGTTGTAATGTTGGGGGGGTATTGTATGGGGTTTTTTTACAGGCAAAAGAGCTGAATTCTTTGGGGCGTGCCCCGCAAAGGGCCCTTTTCAGGGCTGGTAAGGTAAAAGAGCTTTTCTATTTTAATTTTAGAATAGGGTAGGGCATTTTTTTATTTTGGGGGTCTTTGTTATTTTATTAGGGGGCTTAGAGTAGGTGTAATTAGTTTAAAATTGTTGTAATATTTTTCTAATGTTTGTAAATATTTTTTTATTTTTTGTACTTTAGTTAGTTTATTTCATTGTATTTATTTGTAGGTATTGTATTTAATTAATTTATTGATAGTGTAGTGTTAGGTTTAATTGTAGGTAATTGTAGGTATTTTATTTAATTTATTTATTGATAGTGTAGTGTTAGGTTTAATTGTAACTTAGGTTAGGATTTATTTTACAGGTAATTTTGTAATTATTTTAACTAGGTAACTATTAAATAGTTATTAACTATTTAATAGCTATTGTACCTGGTTAAAATAATTACAAAGTTGCCTGTAAAATAAATATTAATCCTAAAATAGCTACAATATAATTATAATTTATATTGTAGCTATATTAGGATTTATTTTACAGGTAAGTATTTAACTTTAATTAGGATTAATTTATTTAATAAGAGTTAATTTATTTCGTTAGATTTAAATTATATTTAACTTAGGGGGGTGTTAGTGTTAGGGTTAGACTTAGCTTTAGGGTTTAATACATTTATTATAGTAGCGGTGTGGTCCGGTCGGCAGATTAGGGGTTAATAATTGTAGGTAGGTGGAGGCGACGTTGGGGGCGGCAGATTAGTGGTTAATAAATATAATATAGGGGTCGGCGGTGTTAGGGGCAGCAGATTAGGGGTACATAGGGATAATGTAGGTTGCGGCGGTGTACGGAGCGGCAGATTAGGGGTTAATAATAATATGCAGGGGTCAGCGATAGCGGGGGCGGCAGATTAGGGGTTAATAAATATAATATAGGGGTCGGCGGTGTTAGGGGCAGCAGATTAGGGGTACATAGGGATAATGTAGGTTGTGGCGGTGTACGGAGCGGCAGATTAGGGGTTAATAATAATATGCAGGGGTCAGCGATAGCGGGGGCGGCAGATTAGGGGTTAATAAGTGTAAGGTTAGGGGTGTTTAGACTCGGGGTACATGTTAGGGTGTTAGGTGCAGACTTAGGAAGTGTTTCCCCATAGGAAACAATGGGGCTGCGTTAGGAGCTGAACGCTGCTTTTTTGCAGGTGTTAGGTTTTTTTTCAGCTCAAACTGTCCCATTGTTTCCTATGGGGGAATCGTGCACGAGCACGTTTTTGAAGCTGGCCGCGTCCGTAAGCACCGCTGGTATCGAGAGTTGAAGTGGCGGTAAATATGCTCTACGCTCCCTTTTTTGGAGCCTAACGCAACCCTTCTGTAAACTCTAAATATCAGCGGTATTTAAAAGGTGCGGGGGAAAAAAACCACGCGTAGCTAACGCACCCCTTTGGCCGCAGAACTCTAAATCTAGCCGGCTGTGTGTATGTGTATACATGTATATATGTGTATGCTATGTATATAGATGCATATGTGTATGCTGTGTATATGTGTATACATGTATATGTTTATGCTGTGTGTATGTGTATACATGTATATATGTGTATGCTGTGTATATGTGTATACATGTATATGTCTATGCTGTGTGTATGTGTATACATGTATATATGTGTATGATGTGTGCATGTGTATACATGTATATATGTGTATACATGTATATGCGTATGCTATGTGTATGTGTATATATGTATATGTGTATGCGGTGTGTATGTGTATACATGTATATATTTGTATGCTGTGTTTATGTGTATACATGTATCTGTGTATTCTGTGTGTATGTGTATACATGTATATGCGTTTGCTGTGTGTATGTGTATATATGTATATGTGTATGCTGTGTGTATGTGTATATATGTATATGTGTATGCTGTCTGTATGTGTATACATGTATATATGTATATGCTGTGTGTAAGTGTATACATGTATATGTGTATGCTCTGTGTAAGTGTATACATGTATATGTGTATGCTGTGTGTAAATGTATACATGTATATGTGAATGTTGTGTGTATGTGTATACATGTATATGTGAATTTTAGAATTAAGGGTTTTGGGGGGGATTTAATTGGAGTTAAGTATTAAACAGAAATAGTCCCTTGTATTAGAATTGCAATACATATATATGTATCTATATGTTATATACCATATTACCAAGTGGGATCCATGTCTGATGTGGAATCTCAGAAACAGAACTAAACAACTAGAAGAACTAATTGTATAAGGAATACAATAGAATTCACAGCAGAGATTGCCACAAATTAGATATTATATACACTCCAAATAGAAGATTCAGATAAGGATTATATCAAATATTTTAGTATTTTTTTAAAAAGTTCCATGTCATTCATACTTTAATATCTTTATTAATATATCTAGGAACCACATTCACACAAAAGTAGCGAAAAGAAAGATTAAAAACACTTAAACCCCGTCTTTAATAATTATTATACTGAAATCTCATATAATTACTCAGTGCCTGCAGGCAAATATTTAAAGTAAATAAAGCCCTTACAATCCGAGGGCTGGTTTAACTTTTATCGCTTATATTCTATGCAGGCACCTGAAGAAAACTATTATTAGAGAATACTATCAGAATACTATCAGTTAGACAAGGGTAAGCTGGTTAAAAAACGGCAGACAGGAGAGACGGAGCTGCTCCTGCTGGACCCCTGACGCGCGTTTCACAGAACGCTTCCTGATCGGAACAGCCAATAGAATAGAATGCGAGCTCAATCTGATTGGCTGATTGGATCAGCCAATCGGATTGAACTTGATTCTGATTGGCTGATTCCATCAGCCAATCAGAATATTCCTACCTTAATTCCGATTGGCTGATAGAATCCTATCAGCCAATCGGAATTCGAGGGACGCCATCTTGGATGACGTCATTCAAAGGAACCGTCATTCGGTGAGTAGGTGTCGGGAGAAGAGGATATTCCTCGTCGGCTGGAAGATGATGGCTCTCGAAGAAAGAAGATTGAAGATGCCATTGATAGAAGACTTCAGCCTGATCATGGACCTCTTCAGCTCCCGCTTGGATGAAGACATCAGCCGGATCATGGATATCTTCAGCCCCCCGCTTTGGCTTGGATCAAGACATCGGAGGAGCTCTTCTGGATCGATCGGTGAACCTGGTATGGTGAAGATAAGGTAGGAAGATCTTCAGGGGCTTAGTGTTAGGTTTATTTAAGGGGGGTTTGGGTTAGATTAGGGGTATGTGGGTGGTGGGTTGTAATGTGGGGGGGGGTATTGTATGTGTTTTTTTACAGGCAAAAGAGCTGAATTCTTTGGGGCATGCCCCGCAAAGGGCCCTGTTCAGGGCTGGTAAGGTAAAAGAGCTTTGAACTTTTGTAATTTAGAATAGGGTAGGGCATTTTTTATTTTGGGGGCCTTTGTTATTTTATTAGGGGGCTTAGAGTAGGTGTAATTAGTTTGAAATTGTTGTAATATTTTTCTAATGTTTGTAAATATTTTTTTATTTTTTGTAACTTAGTTCTTTTTTATTTTTTGTACTTTAGTTAGTTTATTTCATTGTATTTATTTGTAGATATTGTATTTAATTAATTTATTGATAGTGTAGTGTTATATTTAATTGTAGATAATTGTAGGTAGTTTATTTAATTAATTTATTGATAGTGTAGTGTTAGGTTTAATTGTAACTTAGGTTAGGATTTATTTTACAGGTAATTTTGTAATTATTTTAACTATTTTAGCTATTAAATAGTTCTTAACTATTTAATAGCTATTGTACCTGGTTAAAATAAATACAAAGTTACCTGTAAAATAAATATAAATCCTAAAATAGCTATAATATAATTATAATTTATATTGTAGCTATATTAGGGTTTATTTTACAGGTAAGTATTTAGATTTAAATAGGAATAATTTATTTAATAAGAGTTAATTTATTTCGTTAGAATAAAATTATATTTAACTTAGGGGGGTGTTAGGGTTAGGTTTAAAATTAGCTTTAGGGGTTAAAAAATTTATTAGAGTAGCGGTGAGCTCCGATCGGCAGATTAGGGGTTAATACTTGAAGTTAGGTGTCGGCGATGTTAGGGAGGGCAGATTAGGGGTTAATACTATTTATTATAGGGTTATTGAGGCGGGAGTGAGGCAGATTAGGGTTTAATAACTTTATTATAATAGCGGTGCGGTCCGCTCGGCAGATTAGGGGTTAATAAGTGTAGGCAGGTGGAGGCGACGTTGTGGGGGGCAGATTAGGGGTTAATAAATATAATATAGGGAACGGCGGTGTTAGGGGCAGCAGATTAGGGGTACATAGCTATAATGTAGCTGGCGGCGGCGTGCGGACGGCAGATTAGGGGTTAATAATTGTAGGTAGCTGGCGGCGACGTTAAGGAGGGCAGATTATGGGTTAATAAATATAATATAGGGGTCGGCGGGGTTAGGGGCAACAGATTAGGGGTACATAGGGATAACGTAGTTGGCGGTCGGCAGATTAGGGGTTAAAAAAAATTAATCGAGTGTTGGCGATGTGGGGGGGGCCTCGGTTTAAGGGTACATAGGTAGTTTATGGCTTTTAGTGTACTTTAGAGAACAGTAGTTAAGAGCTTTATAAACCGGCGTTAGCCCAGAAAGCTCTTAACTACTGACTTTTTTCTGCGGCTGGAGTTTTGTTGTTAGATTTTTAACGCTCACTTCAGCCACGACTCTAAATACCGGAGTTAGACAGATCCCATTGAAAAGATAGGATACGCAATTGACATAAGGGGATCTGCGGTATGGAAAAGTCGCGGCTGAAAAGTGAGCATTAGACCCTTTGCTGACTGACTCCAAATACCGGCGGTAGCCTAAAACCAGCGTTAGGAGCCTCTAACGCTGGTTTTCACGGCTACCGCCAAACTCTAAATCTAGGCCTAAGTAAACCATAAAAGAGTCTGAAAATGTGCTAATAGAATCTCAAATATTTGCAATACAGTGAAAAGCAAAATAGACCATCAAATGGTGTTACAATTGTGGTGAAAAAAATAGTAGTGAAAAAAACAATGGTAAAATACAATAGTTAAAAACAATAGTGAAAAAACAATGATAAAAAAACGATAATAAAAGAACAGTCGGCTAGATTTAGAGTTTTGTCGGTAACGACCCGCGTAGCTAACGCTGGCTTTTTTCTGGCCGCACCTTTTAAATAACTCTGGTATTGAGAGTCCACAGAATGGCTGCGTTAGGCTCCAAAAAAGGAGCGTAGAGCATATTTAACGCAACTTCAACTCTCGATACCAGAGTTGCTTACGGAAGCGGCCAGCTTCAAAAACGTGCTCGTGCACGATTCCCCTATAGGAAACAATGGGGCTGTTTGAGCTGAAAAAAAACCTAACACCTGCAAAAAAGCCCCTAATCTGCTGTCCCTAACACCGCCGACCCCTATATTATATTTATTAACCCCTAATCTGCCCCCCACAACGTCGCCTCCACCTGTCTACACTTATTAACCTCTAATCTGCCGACCGGACCACACCGCACCGCTATTATAATAAAGTTATTAACCCCTAATCCGCCTCACTAACCCTATAATAAATAGTATTAACCCCTAATCTGCCCTCCCTAACATTGCCGACACCTAACTTCAAACATTAACCCCTAATCTGCCGACTGGAGCTCACCGCTATTCTAATAAATGTATTAACCCCTAAAGCAAAGTCTAACCCTAACACTAACACCCCCCTAACTTAAATATAATTTAAATCTAACGAAATTAATTAACTCTTATTAAATAAATTAATCCTATTTAAAGCTAAATAATTACCTGTAAAATAAATCCTAATATAGCTACAATATAAATTATAATTATATTATAGCTATTTTAGGATTAATATTTATTTTACAGGTAACTTTGTATTTATTTTAACCAGGTACAATAGCTATTAAATAGTTAAGAACTATTTAATAGCTAAAATAGTTAAAATAATTACAAAATGACCTGTAAAATAAATCCTAACCTAAGTTACAATTAAACCTAACACTACACTATCAATAAATTAATTAAATAAAATACCTACAATTACCTACAATTAAACCTAACACTAGGTTACAATTAAACTTAACACTACACTATCAATAAATTAATTAAATAAACTACCTACAATTATCTACAATTAAATATAACACTACACTATCAATACATTAATTAAATACAATATCTACAAATAAATACAATGAAATAAACTAACTAAAGTACAAAAAATAAAAAAGAACTAAGTTACAAAAAATAAAAAAATATTTACAAACATCAGAAAAATATTGCAACAATTTTAAACTAATTACACCTACTCTAAGCCCCCTAATAAAATAACAAAGACCCCCAAAATAAAAAAATGCCCTACCCTATTCTAAATTACTAAAGTTCAAAGCTCTTTTACCTTAGCAGCCCTGAACAGGGCCCTTTGCGGGGCATGCCCCAAAGAATTCAGCTCTTTTGCCTGTAAAAAAAAACATACAATACCCCCCCAACATTACAACCCACCACCCACATACCCCTAATCTAACCCAAACCCCCCTTAAATAAACCTAACACTAAGCCCCTGAAGATCTTCCTACCTTGTCTTCACCATGCCAGGTATGACCGATCGTTCCAGGCTCCGAAATCTTCATCTAAGCCCAAGCGGGGGCTAGACATCCATCATCCGACGGCTGAAGAAGTCCAGAAGAGGCTCCAAAGTCTTCATCTTATCCGGGAAGAAGAGTAGATCCGGACCGGCAACCATCTTCTTCCAAGCGGCATCTTCTATCTTCATCCGATGAGGACCGGCTCCATCTTGAAGACCTCCACCGCGGACCCATCTTCTTCCGACGACGACTTCCCGACGAATGATGGTTCCTTTAAGGGACGTCATCCAAGATGGCGTCCCTCGAATTTCCGATTGGCTGATAGGATTCTATCAGCCAATCGGAATTAAGGTAGGAAAATTCTGATTGGCTGATGGAATCAGCCAATCAGAATCAAGTTCAATCCGATTGGCTGATTCAATCAGCCAATCAGATTGAGCTCGCATTCTATTGGCTGTTCCGATCAGCCAATAGAATGCGAGCTCAATCTGATTGGCTGATCCATCAGCCAATCAGAATTTTCCTACCTTAATTCCGATTGGCTGATAGAATCCTATCAGCCAATCGGAATTTGAGGGACGCCATCTTGGATGACGTCCCTTAAAGGAACCGTCATTCGTCGGGAATTCGTCGTTGGAAGAAGATGGATCCGCGGTGGAAGTCTTCAAGATGGAGCCGGTCCTCATCGGATGAAGATAGAAGATGCCGCTTGGAAGAAGATGGTTGCCGGTCCGGATCTACTCTTCTTCCCGGATAGAATGAAGACTTTGGAGCCTCTTCTGGACTTCTTCAGCTGTCGGATGATGGATGTCTAGCCCCGGCTTGGGCTTAGATGAAGATTTCGGAGCCTGGAACGATCGGTCATACCTGGCATGGTGAAGACAAGGTAGGAAGATCTTCAGGGGCTTAGTGTTAGGTTTATTTAAGGGGGGTTTGGGTTAGATTAGGGGTATGTGGGTGGTGGGTTGTAATGTTGGGGGGGGGTATTGTATGTGTTTTTTTACAGGCAAAAGAGCTGAATTTCTTGGGGCATGCCCGCAAAGGGCCCTGTTCAGGGCTGCTAAGGTAAAAGAGCTTTGAACTTTTGTAATTTAGAATAGGGTAGGGCATTTTTTTATTTTGGGGGGCTTTGTTATTTTATTAGGGGGGTTAGAGTAGGTGTAATTAGTTTTAAATTGTTGTAATATTTTTCTAATGTTTGTAAATATTTTTTTATTTTTTGTAACTTAGTTCTTTTTTATTTTTTGTACTTTAGTTAGTTTATTTAATTGTATTTATTTGTAGATATTGTATTTAATTCATTTATTGATAGTGTAGTGTTAGGTTTAATTGTAACTTAGGTTAGGATTTATTTTACAGGTAATTTTGTAATTATTTGAACTATTTTAGCTATTAAATAGTTCTTAACTATTTAATAGCTATTGTACCTGGTTAAAATAAATACAAAGTTACCTGTAAAATAAATATAAATCCTAAAATAGCTACAATATAATTATAATTTATATTGTAGCTATATTAGGGTTTATTTTACAGGTAAGTATTTAGCTTTAAATAGGAATAATTTATTTAATAAGAGTTAATTTATTTCGTTAGATTTAAATTATATTTAACTTTTTGGGGTGTTAGTGTTAGGGTTAGACTTAGCTTTAGGGGTTAATACATTTATTAGAATAGCGGTGAGCTCCAGTCGGCAGATTAGGGGTTAATGTTTGAAGTTAGGTGTCGGCGATGTTAGGGAGGGCAGATTAGGGGTTAATACTATTTATTATAGGGTTAGTGAGGCGGATTAGGGGTTAATAACTTTATTATAATAGCGGTGCGGTCCGCTCGGCAGATTAGGGGTTAATAAGTGTAGGCAGGTGGAGGCGACGTTGAGGGGGGCAGATTATGGGTTAATAAATATAATATAGGGGTCAGCGGTGTTAGGGGCAGCAGATTAGGGGTACATAAGTATAACGTAGGTGGCGGTCGGCAGATTAGGGGTTAATTATTGTAGGAAGCTGGCGGCGACGTTGTGGGGGGCAGGTTAGGGGGTAATAAATATAATATAGGGGTCGGCGGTGTTAGGGGCAGCAGATTAGGGGTACATAAGTATAACGTAGGTGGCGGTCGGCAGATTAGGGGTTAATTATTGTAGGTAGCTGGCGGCGACGTTGTGGGGGGCAGGTTAGGGGTTAATAAATATAATATAGGGGTCGGCGGTGTTAGGGGCAGCAGATTAGGGGTACATAAGTATAACGTAGGTGGCGGTCGGCAGATTAGGGGTTAAAAAAAATAAATCGAGTGGCGGCGATGTGGGGGGACCTCGGTTTAGGGGTACATAGGTAGTTTATGGGTGTTAGTGTACTTTAGAGCACAGTAGTTAAGAGCTTTACGAACCGGCGTTAGCCCAGAAAGCTCTTAACTACTGACTTTTTTCTGCGGCTGGAGTTTTGTTGTTAGATTTCTAACGCTCACTTCAGCCACGACTCTAAATACCGGAGTTAGAAAGATCCCATTGAAAAGATAGGATACGCAATTGACATAAGGGGATCTGCGGTATGGAAAAGTCGCGGCTGAAAAGTGAGCGTTAGAACCTTTGCTGACTGACTCCAAATACCGGCGGTAGCCTAAAACCAACGTTAGGAGCCTCTAACGCTGGTTTTCACGGCTACCGCCAAACTCTAAATCTAGGCCAGTGTGATCACAAAAATTCCTTGTGAATAGTGCAGATTTTGGACACAGTCTATCCTAACAGACAATTAAACAGGATGAGGTTCACAATTTGCAGAAAAAAAGTCAAAACATGATAAAACAACATCCATGGTGAAAAAAGAGAATATAATCCGAATAAGTGTGAGCAATCTCACAACGAATAGTTAATGTCAGATTGAGATATAAATGTTATGTGTAGTAGTTTCTCCCAGTGTTATGTGTAGTTTTTCCTCTAAGCGGTAACCCAAACGGTAAATCAAATTCAGCGTTGCTGCAGGGGTTATTCCTTCTGCCAAAAAGAAATCAATAATGGTGTAGATTGTTTATAATATGTAATAATATCAGAATATCACTCACTAGTCGACGCGTTTCGGTCATACACTGACCTTTATCAAGACTCAGTTTAGGTGTTAGGTTACATTTTGGGTGGTGACATTTGACAAAGGCACATGTGATGTGCCAAAACATTATGTTTGTTTAAATACTGGAATAAAAGGAAATTGTATAAAGTCCAGTGAGTGCCTGCTTCTTCTTAGGACATTATATATATATATATATATATATATATATATATATATATATATATATAGGCTGACCATACGTTCCGTTTTGAAAGGGACAGTACCGTTATTTTATGTTTTTTCCCCCGTCCCGTCGTTTCTTTAATAATAATCATTTTGTCACGTTTTGAGGGTTATCTGTCTGTGCGGCCAGCCCAAGTGTAATTTTTTAGCACACACACCACTTACTAAACATTTTTAAACTCCCCGCCGGCGGGGAGGGCAGTTTTTTTTTTAACTGCAGGGTTGGGTGGCCGTGCCCACATGATCCACAGCACCGCGTCTATGCTGCCCGTGCTCAAAATTAGGGGCGTGATCATTGAAAGCAAGTAAAAGCAGGTCAGTACTCAGTCGTGAGCTGTCAGACTGAGCTGAGGAGAGAGACTGGTCATGAGAGGGAAGTTAGAACTACTAGCTAGTGCCTAGTAAGGACAGGAGTCCGACTAGATCTGTCATCTTCTGATGTGATGATCATCTGCCTCTGCCATCATCCGAATTAGCGGCTGACCATCACCAGAGAGATAATTCTTGCCATCTTCTTGTGTCACAGTGTGAACATACAAACATAGTGATCAAGTAGATCAATTGTCTAAGTTCTGCAAGAATTGTGCACTTCCAAGGTAAGACCAGTGTCTGTGCCTGTCAATCCATTTAATTGTCATTAATTATGCTTATTATTATGCTGTTGCAGTGCTGGTTGTACAGACGTTATAAATAACGGTTATTATCAAGTAACTATTTCCACATTTTTCTCAGTTCTTCCACCATGTAACAATGATTTTGGGCAACTCAGCAAAAAAAAATCTACAATTACTAATCCAGATCTTTAAACCAAATGCCTGTTCAGAGGCTAAACTTTTACCATTTAAAATCAGTTAATATGGGGAGATTTGCCTTGACAACATATAGGATAATTTCAATTTTGGAAACACTGAGTTAAGGGCATGTGATTAAAAAATATACACATGTCACATTCCCAATTTAGATCATGGGAACATTGTGAAAACACTGTGGATTGGTATTTAGATGTTATAGCTCTATGTCTACCTAAACATTTTTGTATGAGTTCTTCTGTAACTGAAGGATAATTGTTGGCTTAGTAGTTTATATTCATGTCATAAAAGTTAACTTTTGTTAAAATCTTACTTTTTTTCCTATGAATAAAGAATATTAACCTCGTCCCGTTTTTGACATCTCAATGTCCTGTTTTTGTCTCAAGAAAATATGGTCAGCATATATGTGTATGCTGTGTATATATACACTTATTTCTGTATCCTGTGTATGTGTAAGTATATCTGTATGCTGTGTGTATGTGTATATATGTATATGTGTATGCTGTGTGTATGTACACTTATTTCTGTATCATATGTGTGTGTACAAGTATATCTGTATGCTGTATGTATGTGTATATATGTATATCTGTATGCTGTGTAGTTTGTGTGCATATGTATATGTGTTTTCTGTGTGTATATACAATTATTTCTGTCTTCTGTGTGTGTGTTTAAAAGTATATCTGTATGCTGTGTATTTTGTGTGTATATATGTATATATATATATCTATTTTTGTATGCTGTGTGTGATGAGAGCAGGATGTGATGTCACTAGTTGGGGGCGGGGCTTAGGTCCGGTAGTCTGTGTCGCAGTTAGTGAAATCAACCTGACTAGATGTATGTTTCTGTGCTCTGTAATAAAATAGAGTTGTACCATCATTGCTGTGTCCTGCATATGTCCTGCATCTCATGACATGGTGTCAGAAGTTCTGGCCTGCGCTTCTGTTCCTGATCGATTGCAATGTCAAAGTTTACCCCACCTGAGCCTTTTGACTTCTCTCAGCCTGCAGCTTGGCCCACATGGCGTCAGCGGTTTCAGCGCTTCAGGATTGCTTCCAAACTGAACAAGGAGAGTGGTGATGTACAAGTTAATTCTCTTTTATACTCTATGGGGAAAGATGTTGAGCCAGTGTTCAATGCTTTTACTTTCCAAGAAGGGGAAGAAGTTAACTTTGATATAGTTATGGATAAACTCAGTGCCCACTTTGTGCCCAAAAGAAATGTGATTCATGAGAGAGCTTGTTTTGACAAACGTAATCAGCGTGTGGGAGAATCTGTGGAGTCATTTGTGCGCAGCCTGTATGAACTAGCTGAATTCTTTGAGTTTGGTGTTGCTGAAGAAGAGCAAATCAGAGACAGAATAGTTATTGGAATTGCAGATGCTGAAGTCTCGCTGAAGCTGCAGTTAGAGCCTGATTTAACATTAGATGGGGCTATTAGGATGGCCCGCCAGAGTGAACTGGTGAAAAAGCAGAGTGCTGATCTGAGGTCTGAGAGTATTGTGGATGAAGTGCAACAGTCCAGGAAAACTGCTAGTGAAAGGCACAGTGTGAGCGGTAGATCTAAAATAATGGAAAGGCCTAGAAGTGGATGGGCGCAACATGCCTGATGCACACGGTGCTACCGTGCCCATGATCAGAGTGTTATATGCCCGGCCAGAGATAAAAGATGCAGAAAATGTAACAGAATGGGCCATTTTGAAGTGGTGTGTAAAACTGAATCCATTAAGGTGATGCAGGTGGACAGGGACCAGGAGGGTCAGGAAGTGTCTTTTGTGGGGTCCGTTGTGGAACGGCCAAGCTCAGAGGAAGATTGGAAAGTTACTTTTACTGTAATGGGAGCCAAAGTTGATTTTAAGATTGACACAGGAGCAGATATCACTGTAATGTCTTTTGCTGAATTTATGAAACTGCCTCGACAGCCCCAGCTGGCGAAGGTTACTACAAATGTCCATAGTCCTGGTGGCCGCATTGATTGTGTGGGGAAATTTCTTGCCAGTTGTGAGTACAAGCAAAGAATGTTCACCATGTGGGTGCATGTGATTCGAGGTCAGTGTGTTAAAAATTTATTGAGCAAAAAAGCAGCCTGTGACTTGGGCCTCGTGGCCAGAGTGAATGAGATTTCCGAAGATATGTTTGGTGAGTTGGGCCTATTGAATTGCAAACCAGTCCGTATAGCACTTAAAAGTGACGCAGTCCCATACAGTATTTCTACTCCCCGTAGAATTCCGTTACCGCTCATGCCTCAAGTGGAGAAAGAGCTTATGCGCATGAAGTCTATGGGGGTTATTGAAGAGGTTGTTGAAGCGACTGATTGGTGTGCCCCCATTGTTCCAGCTGCAAAGAAAAATGGAAAGGTGCGCATCTGTG
The DNA here is from genome assembly GCF_027579735.1 of Bombina bombina. Taxonomy (NCBI): domain Eukaryota; kingdom Metazoa; phylum Chordata; class Amphibia; order Anura; family Bombinatoridae; genus Bombina; species Bombina bombina. The sequence goes on along the minus strand of NC_069501.1, from coordinate 1,264,795,536 downwards.
TGGTCCTGAAAAGATTGAATGAGGCAGTGAAGAGAGAGAGATTTGTGCTGCCGACATTAGAAGCTATAGCTCTAAAGTTGGCTGGGGCGAAGTTCTTTTCCACATTAGATGCTTCTAGCAAAGTGCTGCAAACTGACTACCTTTATAACACCGGTAGGTCGGTTCTGCTTCTGCAGACTCCCCTTTGGGATATCCTCCGCTTCTGAAATCTTTCAAAGGGAAATTAGTTCTCTCCTGAGTGACCACGTGGGCACAGCGGTCGTCATGGACGACATTCTAGTGTATGGGTCTACAGTGGAGGAGCATGATCAGCGTTTAAGTTGTGTGCTACAGGCTATCAAAGAGTCTGGGCTGAAGCTGAATAAAGAAAAATGTCATTTTAGGAAAACTGAATTATGTTACTTTGGGCATATCATCAATGGGGATGGCATCAAGCCAGACCCCGAGAAAATTTGTGCTATTGAACAGATGAAAAGTCCTTCTGATGTACATGAGCTGAGACAGATATTGGGCCTTGTAAATTACGTGGGCAAGTTTCTTCCAGATTTATCAACAGTTTTACACCCTATCACAGAGTTGCTTAAGAAAGACGTTGCCTGGGTCTGGGGACCTTCACAAGAAAAAGCTTTTCTGCAGGCCAAGTCCCTGCTGGGGTCTGCCCCAGTGCTGGGGTTCTACAACCCTTCAAAAATTTTGTCACGTTTTGAGGGTTATCTGTCTGTGCGGCCAGCCCAAGTGTAATTTTTTAGCACACACACCACTTACTAAACATTTTTAAACTCCCCGCCGGCGGGGAGGGCAGTTTTTTTTTTAACTGCAGGGTTGGGTGGCCGTGCCCACATGATCCACAGCACCGCGTCTATGCTGCCCGTGCTCAAAATTAGGGGCGTGATCATTGAAAGCAAGTAAAAGCAGGTCAGTACTCAGTCGTGAGCTGTCAGACTGAGCTGAGGAGAGAGACTGGTCATGAGAGGGAAGTTAGAACTACTAGCTAGTGCCTAGTAAGGACAGGAGTCCGACTAGATCTGTCATCTTCTGATGTGATGATCATCTGCCTCTGCCATCATCCGAATTAGCGGCTGACCATCACCAGAGAGATAATTCTTGCCATCTTCTTGTGTCACAGTGTGAACATACAAACATAGTGATCAAGTAGATCAATTGTCTAAGTTCTGCAAGAATTGTGCACTTCCAAGGTAAGACCAGTGTCTGTGCCTGTCAATCCATTTAATTGTCATTAATTATGCTTATTATTATGCTGTTGCAGTGCTGGTTGTACAGACGTTATAAATAACGGTTATTATCAAGTAACTATTTCCACATTTTTCTCAGTTCTTCCACCATGTAACAATGATTTTGGGCAACTCAGCAAAAAAAAATCTACAATTACTAATCCAGATCTTTAAACCAAATGCCTGTTCAGAGGCTAAACTTTTACCATTTAAAATCAGTTAATATGGGGAGATTTGCCTTGACAACATATAGGATAATTTCAATTTTGGAAACACTGAGTTAAGGGCATGTGATTAAAAAATATACACATGTCACATTCCCAATTTAGATCATGGGAACATTGTGAAAACACTGTGGATTGGTATTTAGATGTTATAGCTCTATGTCTACCTAAACATTTTTGTATGAGTTCTTCTGTAACTGAAGGATAATTGTTGGCTTAGTAGTTTATATTCATGTCATAAAAGTTAACTTTTGTTAAAATCTTACTTTTTTTCCTATGAATAAAGAATATTAACCTCGTCCCGTTTTTGACATCTCAATGTCCTGTTTTTGTCTCAAGAAAATATGGTCAGCATATATGTGTATGCTGTGTATATATACACTTATTTCTGTATCCTGTGTATGTGTAAGTATATCTGTATGCTGTGTGTATGTGTATATATGTATATGTGTATGCTGTGTGTATGTACACTTATTTCTGTATCATATGTGTGTGTACAAGTATATCTGTATGCTGTATGTATGTGTATATATGTATATCTGTATGCTGTGTAGTTTGTGTGCATATGTATATGTGTTTTCTGTGTGTATATACAATTATTTCTGTCTTCTGTGTGTGTGTTTAAAAGTATATCTGTATGCTGTGTATTTTGTGTGTATATATGTATATATATATATCTATTTTTGTATGCTGTGTGTGATGAGAGCAGGATGTGATGTCACTAGTTGGGGGCGGGGCTTAGGTCCGGTAGTCTGTGTCGCAGTTAGTGAAATCAACCTGACTAGATGTATGTTTCTGTGCTCTGTAATAAAATAGAGTTGTACCATCATTGCTGTGTCCTGCATATGTCCTGCATCTCATGACATGGTGTCAGAAGTTCTGGCCTGCGCTTCTGTTCCTGATCGATTGCAATGTCAAAGTTTACCCCACCTGAGCCTTTTGACTTCTCTCAGCCTGCAGCTTGGCCCACATGGCGTCAGCGGTTTCAGCGCTTCAGGATTGCTTCCAAACTGAACAAGGAGAGTGGTGATGTACAAGTTAATTCTCTTTTATACTCTATGGGGAAAGATGTTGAGCCAGTGTTCAATGCTTTTACTTTCCAAGAAGGGGAAGAAGTTAACTTTGATATAGTTATGGATAAACTCAGTGCCCACTTTGTGCCCAAAAGAAATGTGATTCATGAGAGAGCTTGTTTTGACAAACGTAATCAGCGTGTGGGAGAATCTGTGGAGTCATTTGTGCGCAGCCTGTATGAACTAGCTGAATTCTTTGAGTTTGGTGTTGCTGAAGAAGAGCAAATCAGAGACAGAATAGTTATTGGAATTGCAGATGCTGAAGTCTCGCTGAAGCTGCAGTTAGAGCCTGATTTAACATTAGATGGGGCTATTAGGATGGCCCGCCAGAGTGAACTGGTGAAAAAGCAGAGTGCTGATCTGAGGTCTGAGAGTATTGTGGATGAAGTGCAACAGTCCAGGAAAACTGCTAGTGAAAGGCACAGTGTGAGCGGTAGATCTAAAATAATGGAAAGGCCTAGAAGTGGATGGGCGCAACATGCCTGATGCACACGGTGCTACCGTGCCCATGATCAGAGTGTTATATGCCCGGCCAGAGATAAAAGATGCAGAAAATGTAACAGAATGGGCCATTTTGAAGTGGTGTGTAAAACTGAATCCATTAAGGTGATGCAGGTGGACAGGGACCAGGAGGGTCAGGAAGTGTCTTTTGTGGGGTCCGTTGTGGAACGGCCAAGCTCAGAGGAAGATTGGAAAGTTACTTTTACTGTAATGGGAGCCAAAGTTGATTTTAAGATTGACACAGGAGCAGATATCACTGTAATGTCTTTTGCTGAATTTATGAAACTGCCTCGACAGCCCCAGCTGGCGAAGGTTACTACAAATGTCCATAGTCCTGGTGGCCGCATTGATTGTGTGGGGAAATTTCTTGCCAGTTGTGAGTACAAGCAAAGAATGTTCACCATGTGGGTGCATGTGATTCGAGGTCAGTGTGTTAAAAATTTATTGAGCAAAAAAGCAGCCTGTGACTTGGGCCTCGTGGCCAGAGTGAATGAGATTTCCGAAGATATGTTTGGTGAGTTGGGCCTATTGAATTGCAAACCAGTCCGTATAGCACTTAAAAGTGACGCAGTCCCATACAGTATTTCTACTCCCCGTAGAATTCCGTTACCGCTCATGCCTCAAGTGGAGAAAGAGCTTATGCGCATGAAGTCTATGGGGGTTATTGAAGAGGTTGTTGAAGCGACTGATTGGTGTGCCCCCATTGTTCCAGCTGCAAAGAAAAATGGAAAGGTGCGCATCTGTGTGGTCCTGAAAAGATTGAATGAGGCAGTGAAGAGAGAGAGATTTGTGCTGCCGACATTAGAAGCTATAGCTCTAAAGTTGGCTGGGGCGAAGTTCTTTTCCACATTAGATGCTTCTAGCAAAGTGCTGCAAACTGACTACCTTTATAACACCGGTAGGTCGGTTCTGCTTCTGCAGACTCCCCTTTGGGATATCCTCCGCTTCTGAAATCTTTCAAAGGGAAATTAGTTCTCTCCTGAGTGACCACGTGGGCACAGCGGTCGTCATGGACGACATTCTAGTGTATGGGTCTACAGTGGAGGAGCATGATCAGCGTTTAAGTTGTGTGCTACAGGCTATCAAAGAGTCTGGGCTGAAGCTGAATAAAGAAAAATGTCATTTTAGGAAAACTGAATTATGTTACTTTGGGCATATCATCAATGGGGATGGCATCAAGCCAGACCCCGAGAAAATTTGTGCTATTGAACAGATGAAAAGTCCTTCTGATGTACATGAGCTGAGACAGATATTGGGCCTTGTAAATTACGTGGGCAAGTTTCTTCCAGATTTATCAACAGTTTTACACCCTATCACAGAGTTGCTTAAGAAAGACGTTGCCTGGGTCTGGGGACCTTCACAAGAAAAAGCTTTTCTGCAGGCCAAGTCCCTGCTGGGGTCTGCCCCAGTGCTGGGGTTCTACAACCCTTCAAAAAAGACTGGTTAGTGCCAATGCAAGCAGTTATGGGTTGGGGGCTGCACTCCTGCAGTTAAATGAAAATAAACTACAGCCCATCGCCTACTGTTCCCTCACACTGACGGCTGCGGAGTCAAAATACGCTCAAATTGAGAAAGAGTGCCTGGCTGCAGTTTGGGCCTGTGAGCGCTTTCAACGTTATCTAGTGGGTTTGGAGAAATTTAGTCTGGAAACTGACCACAAACCGCTAGTCCCTCTAATCAACTCTTATGACATTGACAAAACACCCTTGAGATGCCAGAGACTTTTAATGAGACTGCTCAGGTTCAATGTCCAGGCAGTGCATTTGCCAGGGAAACAACTGGTTGTGGCGGATACACTATCCAGGCTCCAGCTGGCTGCTGCTGAAGAATCCTCCACAGAATCTGATGTGAAAGTGTATGTTGATTCAGTTCTGGCCTCTAAGTCCATTTCTTCAAGGAAACTGGAGGAAATAAAGAAAGAGACATATTTGGACACAGATCTGCAAGAGATTATAAAGTACATAAAAGAAGGCTGGCCCGAGAGCCGGGCAGCCTGAATGTCTTTAAGTGCTTACCAGCCAGAGAGGTCGCAGCTCACGGAGCTGGAGGGGTTGGTGCTGTTCCAAGACCACATTGTAATTACTGTCAGCATGAGGAAGGAGATGTTAAACAGGATTCACGATGGCCACTTAGACATTACAAAGTGCAGAGAAAGGGCAGCTACAGCTGTGTGGTGGCCTGGGATCAGCTCCGACATTGCAAATCACGTCTCTAAATGTGCTTTTTGCCGGCCTACTCAGAGAAGGGAGCCCTTGATTTCTACTCCGCTGCCTGCAGGGCCGTGGCAGAAAATAGCTGCTGATTTGTGTGAACTGCACGGAGAAAAGTTCCTTGTTGTGATCGACTACTATTCCAGGTATTTGGAAATTGCACCCCTGAATGATATCACAAGTCAAGCCATTATCATTCGCCTGAAAAGCTTGTTTGCCCGGTGGGGCATTCCAATGGAGCTGGTGAGTGATAATGGTATGCAGTTCGCTTCTACAGAGTTCAGTGCTTTCAGCAGGGAATATGACTTTGTACATTTCACATCAAGTCCACATTATCCGCAGGCCAATGGAATGGCTGAAAGGGCTGTTCAAACAACAAAATTCATTCTAAAGCAATCTGAGCCATACCTGGCCCTCTTGTCATACAGGGTGACGCCCATTCCAGCTACCGGGTTTAGCCCGGCACAGCTGATGCTAGGACCCCAGATTCGCACCACTTTACCCTCAGTGGGTGTCTTCAAGTCGCCTGGCCCTGTTCCTCGGGACGAAGTCCTTAGGAGGGATGAAGAGGCCAAAAAGGGTTATCGTTTCTTCTAAAACTGGAGACATTCTGTCAGGCCCTTACAGGAACTGAATGTGGGGCAAACTGTCAGAATTAAAATGGATGATGAGAAGAAAGGGAAGACGCCTGCTACGGTAGTTGGCTGCTCTCCAGAACCAAGGTCTTATACAGTCCTTACTGAGGGAGGGACGGTTACACGCCGTAACCGAAGACATCTTCAGCCTGTACCTGAGAGTCTGGAACTGGATGCCTCAGTACCACCGCTGGTGGGATCCCCTGTTCTAAGAGAGGTGCATTCCCCTCAGCAAGATCACAGCGTGGATATATCTTTGCCTCCAGCGGACTCTAATTCACCATCTTCTGTATCAGAGGACAGTTCATGCAAAGTTACATCAAGCGGAAGAGTGGTGAGACTTCTGGCCCGATATAGGGACTGACTTTAGCTAGAACAGTGACCAGAAGTATGGGCAGAATAATCCCATGGTCACTGTGGACTAGGGTAGTCTACCCCGATGTCCAAGTCAGGATGTAATTTATGTGTTTATTTTTTCTGAACCTATCTGTTTATATATTGTTCGGAAAAAAAATGTTGTTGTATACTCTGTTCGTATACCTTGTTATTTGTTATATTCAAATGTATGCTTCGCCTTTGAAAAAGGGGAAGATGTGATGAGAGCAGGATGTGATGTCACTAGTTGGGGGTGGGGCTTAGGTCCGGTAGTCTGTGTCGCAAATAGTTAGTGAAATCAACCTGATTAGATGTATGTTTCTGTGCTCTGTTAGAAAATAGAGTTGTACCATCATTGCTGTATCCTGCATATGTCCTGTATCTCATGACACTGTGTATATGTACATGAATTTCTGTATCATGTGTGTGTGTACAAGTATATAGTGTCTGCTCACACCCACTATAATATGTGTATACGTATAGTAATGTACTGTCTGTTCACACCCACTGTCATATGTGTATATAGTAATGCACTGTCTGCTCACACTCACTGTCACATATGTTATATAGCAATGCACTGTCTGCTCACACTCACTGACACATATGTTATATAGTAATGCACTGTCTGCTCACACTCACTGTTACATATGTTATATAGTAAAGCACTGTCTGCTCACACTCACTGTTACATATGTTATATAGTAATGCATTGTCTGCTCACACTCACTGACACATATGTTATATAGTAATGCACTGTCTGCTCACACTCACTGTTACATATGTTATATAGTAAAGCACTGTCTGCTCACACCCACTGTCATATGTGTATATAGTAATGCACTGTCTGCTCATACTCACTGTCACATATGTTATATAGCAATGCACAGTCTGCTCATACTCACTGTTACAAATGTTATATAGTAATGCACTGTCTGCTCACACTCACTGTCACATATGTTATATAGTAATGCACTGTCTGCTCACACTCACTGTCACATGTTATATAGTAATGCACTGTCTGCTCACACTCACTGTTACATATGTTATATAGTAATGCACTGTCTGCTCACACTCACTGTCACATATGTTATATAGTAATGCACTGTCTGCTCACACTCACTGTCACATATGTTATATAGTAATACACTGTCTGCTTAGACTCACTGTCACATATGTTATATAGTAATGCACTGTCTGCTCACACTCACTATTACATATGTTATATAGTAATGCACTGTCTGCTCACACTCACTGTCACATATGTTATATAGTAATGCACTGTCTGCTCACACTCACTGTCACATATGTTATATAGTAATACACTGTCTGCTCACACTCACTGTCACATATGTTATATAGTAATGCACTGTCTGCTCACACTCACTGTCACATATATTATATAGTAATGCACTGTCTGCTCACACTCACTGTCACATATTTGTATATAGTAATGTACTGTCTGCTCACACTCACTGTCACATATGTTATATAGTAATGCACTGTCTGCTCACACTCACTGTCACATATGTTATATAGTAATACACTGTCTGCTCACACTCACTGTCACATATGTTATATAGTAATGCACTGTCTGCTCACACTCACTGTCACATATGTTATATAGTAATACACTGTCTGCTCATACTCTCTGTCACATATGTTATATAGTAATGCACTGTCTGCTCACATTTACTGTCATATGTTATATAGTAATGCACTGTCTGCTTACACTCACTGTCACATATATGATATAGTAATGTACTGTCTGCTCACTCTCACTGTCATATGTGTATATAGTAATGCACTGTCTGCTCACACTCACTGTCACATATTTTATATAGTAATGCACTGTCTGCTCACACTCACTGTCACATATGTTATATAGTAATGCACTGTCTGCTCACGCTCACTGTTACATATGTTATATAGTAATGCACTGTCTGCTCACACTCACTGTCACATATGTTATATAGTAATGTACTGTCTGCTCACACTCACTGTCACATATGTTATATAGTAATGCACTCTCTGCTCACACTCACTGTCACATGTTATATATAATGCACTGTTTGCTCACACTAACTGTCACATATGTTATATAGTAATGCACTGACTGCTCACACTCACTGTCACATATGTTATATAGTAATACACTGTCTGCTCACACTCACTGTCACATATGTTATATAGTAATGCACTGTCTGCTCACACTCACTGTCACATATGTTATATAGTAATGTACTGTCTGCTCACACTCACTGTCACATATGTTATATAGTAATGCACTCTCTGCTCACACTCACTGTCACATGTTATATATAATGCACTGTCTGCTAACACTAACTGTCACATATGTTATATAGTAATGCACTGACTGCTCACACTCACTGTCACATATGTTATATAGTAATACACTGTCTGCTCACACTCACTGTCACATATGTTATATAGTAATGCTCTGTCTGCTCACACTCACTGTCACATATGTTATATAGTAATACACTGTCTGCTCACACTCACTGTCACATATATTATATAGTAATGCACTGTCTGCTCACATTTACTGTCATATATGTTATATAGTAATGCACGGTCTGCTCACACTCAATGTCACATATGTTATATAGTAATACACTGTCTGCTCACACTCACTGTCACATTTATTATATAGCAATGCACTGTCTGCTCACACTCACTGTCACATATGTTATATAGTAATGCACTGTCTGCTCACACTCACTGTCACATATGTTATATAGTAATACACTGTCTGCTCACACTCACTGTCACATATGTTATATAGTAATGCACTGTCTGCTCACACTCACTGCCACATATGTTATATAGTAATGCACTGTCTGCTCACACTCACTGTCACATATGTTATATAGTAATGTATTGTCTGCTCACACTCACTGTCACATATGTTATATAGTAATGCACTGTCTGCTTACACTCACTGTCACATATATGATATAGTAATGTACTGTCTGCTCACTCTCACTGTCATATGTGTATATAGTAATGCACTGTCTGCTCACACTCACTGTCACATATTTTATATAGTAATGCACTGTCTGCTCACACTCACTGTCACATATGTTATATAGTAATGCACTGTCTGCTCACGCTCACTGTTACATATGTTATATAGTAATGCACTGTCTGCTCACACTCACTGTCACATATGTTATATAGTAATGTACTGTCTGCTCACACTCACTGTCACATATGTTATATAGTAATGCACTCTCTGCTCACACTCACTGTCACATGTTATATATAATGCACTGTTTGCTCACACTAACTGTCACATATGTTATATAGTAATGCACTGACTGCTCACACTCACTGTCACATATGTTATATCGTAATACACTGTCTGCTCACACTCACTGTCACATATGTTATATAGTAATGCACTGTCTGCTCACACTCACTGTCACATATGTTATATAGTAATGTACTGTCTGCTCACACTCACTGTCACATATGTTATATAGTAATGCACTCTCTGCTCACACTCACTGTCACATGTTATATATAATGCACTGTCTGCTAACACTAACTGTCACATATGTTATATAGTAATGCACTGACTGCTCACACTCACTGTCACATATGTTATATAGTAATACACTGTCTGCTCACACTCACTGTCACATATGTTATATAGTAATGCTCTGTCTGCTCACACTCACTGTCACATATGTTATATAGTAATACACTGTCTGCTCACACTCACTGTCACATATATTATATAGTAATGCACTGTCTGCTCACATTTACTGTCATATATGTTATATAGTAATGCACGGTCTGCTCACACTCAATGTCACATATGTTATATAGTAATACACTGTCTGCTCACACTCACTGTCACATTTATTATATAGCAATGCACTGTCTGCTCACACTCACTGTCACATATGTTATATAGTAATGCACTGTCTGCTCACACTCACTGTCACATATGTTATATAGTAATACACTGTCTGCTCACACTCACTGTCACATATGTTATATAGTAATGCACTGTCTGCTCACACTCACTGCCACATATGTTATATAGTAATGCACTGTCTGCTCACACTCACTGTCACATATGTTATATAGTAATGTATTGTCTGCTCACACTCACTGTCACATATGTTATATAGTAATGCACTGTCTGCTTACACTCACTGTCACATGTGTTATATAGTAATACACTGTCTGCTCACCCTCACTGTCACATATGTTATATAGTAATGTACTGTCTGCTCACACTCACTGTCACATATGTTATATAGTAATGCACTCTCTGCTCACACTCACTGTCACATATGTTATATAGTAATGCACTGACTGCAGGAAATTAACACAGAAATTTTGTGGACCTTTTCGCATAACTAAAGTAATTAACGAGAATGCAGTTACTCTAGAATTACCACCCAACATGTCGGTGCATCCCACCTTTCATGTTTCACTTTTGAAACCTTACTCTCCTACACGAACTACTTCATCTCTTCCCACTGCTATGCAAGCTTCGGATGTTTACGAAGTACACTCTAAAGGTGTTCTGCAATATCTTGTCAGATGGAAAAATTTCTCTGAGGAGGATGACACTTGGGAACCAGCTTCCAATCTTCGGGCACCACGTTTGGTGTCCCAGTTTCACTGGAAATTCCCGGACCTTCCTAGACCCCAAGCTGAAGTTCAGCTTGTTTGAGGGGGGAGTCATGTCAGGGTTCTGCTGCTAGCCCTGCCTCTCATTATCATTCTACCTATGATGCACCTGCTGGCCCTATTTAAGCACCTGTTCTACTAGCAATCATTGCTTAGTATTTTGTTTTCTCCTAACAGAGTATCTCTGAGTCAACATACTGTGTATTTAATAACACTTTCTACTTCCCTCTTTAGCCTGCAGATTGATTCTGACTACTGCTAACTGAAGGAATTCTCATCTAAACTGACAGCTGAAACCTTTATGCCAATTGGGATCTCTAACGGAGCTTAAAGTCTCAAATATTACAAGAGGATCTGCTGTGAATTAATCGTACTAACCCCCAGGAGGATTGAGGTAAAATCCTTCTCACTGTTTTCTTACCATAGTTCTGGATTTCAGTCGTGTAAACCTCACAGCATCAGTCAGCTGCCGCTGCTGTGACTGACGTCACACGCCACAAACACAGGCGCTTTCACGCTGAATCTGCACTTCCTCTCTGCAGGATAGCTTGGAGCTGCTAACTCTCCTCAATACCTCCGTGGTCCCAGTAAAGTAAGTTGTAAGAATATCCAACTTGCTGTGGATTTACTTACCCACTATTTCTATCTATATTGCTGATTTAATCTTTATCTGTTACTGCCGATGGTTGTTGGTTTTACCTCAAATACTGTGACATTCTCCAGATGCTGTGAATTCCAGTTCACCAGCTACGCTCATTGTAACTTCAATCTCTGAGAACTGCCTTTACTTTTGTTTAATCCATGATTATGGGGATACTGATATATCTTCCTATATACTCATACTTATGTCTGAACCTTTTGACAATTTACTTATGAAAGAGTACTTTAAACAGTTATTTAAATACTCTACTGACAAATCTGATTACTTATATTAATCTCACACTATTTTGTAAGATAACATCTAAAGTATATCTGTTATCTAAAAACAATAGTGTCACATTCAAACTTATTCATGTACTGGGTTGTTAGTAATTTTGCTAAACCTTAACCTCTAGCCACACTATAGTGGCTGATTATCACAGTGAGGATGAGGAACGGGACATGATTAGCTCAGCATCCAACCTTGTGCAAATGGGGTCTTTCATGCTGTTGTGCCTGTTGAGGGACCCTCGTATAAAAAAGGTGAAGGAGAAAGACCTGTACTGGGTGTCCACACTCCTCGACCCCCGGTATAAGCATAAAGTGCCTGAAATGTTACCAAATTACCGCAAGTCGGAAAGGATGGAGCATTTTAAAAATAAATTAAAAACTATGCTTTACACAGCGTATAAGGGTGATGTCACAGCACAGCGGGAATCTAACAGGGGAAGAGATGAAAGTAATCCTCCTCCTCCCATGACCACGGCGGCAAGGACAGGATGCTTTCCTGATGTCTTGTTGATGGAGGACATGCAGACCTTTTTAACTCCTATGCATCGCCAGAGCCTTTCGGGATCCAGCCTCAGAGAAAGACTCAACCAACAGGTAGCAGACTACCTAGTATTAACTGCGGATCTCGGCACTCTGAGGAGCGATGGACCCCTTGACTACTGGGTGTGCAGGCTTGACCTGTGGCCTGAGCTATCCCAATTTGCAATTGAACTTCTGGCCTGCACCGCTTCAAGTGTCCTGTCCGAAAGGACCTTCAGTGCAGCAGGAGGTTTTGTCACTGAGAAGAGAAGTCGCCTAGGTCAAAAAAGTCTTGACTATCTCAACTTTATTAAAATGAATGAGGGATGGATCCCGAAGGGACTGACATTGGGCGATACATTTGAGTAAAAAAGGTCTGATGATGAGATGAGCTTCCTTGGGTTACAAACGGTACACACGCTGGCATTTTTTTTCTTATAATGCAGGATGACTTGCTTGACTTATCCGCCAACAACTAGTGTTCAAGCCGCAAGGTTTTAGGGCACTTTCTAACTGTTTTACAAACATCAATTTTTCTAGCGGCTGCAACAATACCGGATTTTTCAGGCATTTGTACATGCCTAATTTTTCTGGCCTCTACTGTGGCTACAAAACTCAAAGCAAAAAAAAGGCACATAACAGTGATTAAACTGGTAAGAATAGTACTGCTTAACACACCACTCATATCTGGTGGCACAGTACATTGCACGCGCAGTGCCCCAAATTTGAAGTAGGAGGACCGACCAAGCATCTTTTTCCATCTCTTGGTTCCTCTAAATTATCTCCGGGTTCCATCTATGCCACACCTGTACTCTATTGTGCAAAAGGATGCCATATGTGGTGTTTCATGCTGTTGTGCCTGTTGAGGGTCGTGGTCCATCTTATAAAAAGGCTGAAGGAGAACGACCTGCACTGGGTGTCCAAGCACATTTTTTATTCAATATTCCCGGTTCCTCTAAATTATCTCCGGGTTCCTCAAATCAATGCCATACCTGTACTCTATTGTGCAAAATGATGGCATATGTGGTGTTTCATGCTGTTGTGCCTGTTGAGGGTCGTGGGCCATCTTATAAAAAGGCTGAAGGAGAACGACCTGTACTGGGTGTCCAAGCACGTTTTTTTGTTCAATATTCCCGGTTCCTCTAAATTATCTCCGGGTTCCTCAAATCAATGCCATACCTGTACTCGATTGTACAAAAGGGTGGCATATGTGGTGTTTCATGCTGTTGTGCCTGTTGAGGGTTGTGGCCCATCGTATAAAAAGGCTGAAGGAGAACGACCTGTACTGGGTAATCATGCAGGCCATATAGACCTCCCCCGATAGGGGGAGTAACAGGGATGAAAGTGCTAAGAATAGTACTACTTTACACAACCGAGTTAGCCATGGGTCCCAGTCCAAGACCGCATGTCTTGTTGTTTTATTTAGTGCGGCTAATCATGCAGGCCATATAGACCTCCCACCATTAGGGGTTGTAACAGGTATTAAACTAATAAGAACAGTACTACTTAACACAACCTAGTTACCATGGGTCTCAGACCACATGTTTTGTTGTTGTACTTTGTTAGGCTAATCATGATGGCCATGTAGACCTCCCCCGAGAGGTGGCAGTAATAGGGATGAAAGTGCTAAGAATAGTACTACTTTACACAACCTAGTTAGCCATGGGTCCCAGTCCAAGACCGCATGTCTTGTTGTTTTATTTGGTGCGGCTAATCATGCAGGCCATATAGACCTCCCACCCTTAGGGGTTGTAACAGGTATTAAACTAATAAGAACAGTACTACTTAACACAACCTAGTTACCATGGGTCCCAGACCACATGTTTTGTTGTTGTACTTTGTTAGGCTAATCATGATGGCCATGTAGACCTCCCCCGAGAGGTGGCAGTAATAGGGATGAAAGTGCTAAGAATAGTACTACTTTACACAACCTAGTTAGCCATGGGTCCCAGTCCAAGACCGCATGTCTTGTTGTTTTATTTGGTGCGGCTAATCATGCAGGCCATATAGACCTCCCACCCTTAGGGGTTGTAACAGGTATTAAACTAATAAGAACAGTACTACTTAACACAACCTAGTTACCATGGGTCCCAGACCGCATGTTTTGTTGTTGTACTTTGTAAGGCTAATCATGATGGCCATGTAGACCTCCCCCGAGAGGTGGCAGTAACAGGGATGAAAGTTCTTAGAATAGTACTACTTTACACAACTGAGTTAGCCATGGGTCCCAGTCCAAGACCGCATGTCTTGTTGTTTTATTTGGTGCGGCTAATCATGCAGGCCATATAGAACTCCCACCATTAGGGGTTGTAACAGGTATTAAACTAATAAGAACAGTACTACCGAAATAAACCTACTTAACATGGTTTCAAGAGCCCAGGTTTTATTGTTGTACTTTGTTAGGCTAATCATGATGGCCATGTAGACCTCCCCCGAGAGGTGGCAGTAACAGGGATGAAAGTGCTAAGAATAGTGCTACTTTACACAACCAAGTTAGCCATGGGTCCCAGTACAAGACCGCATGTCTTGTTGTTTTTTTTGGTGTGCCTTATCATGCAGGCCATATAGACCTCCCACCATTAGGGGTTGTAACAGGTATTAAACTAATAAGAACATTACTACCAAAATAAACCATGGTTTCAAGAGCCCAGGTTTTATTGTTGTACTTTGTTAGGCTAATCATGATGGCCATGTAGACCTCCCCCGAGAGGTCTGGAAGTAACAGGGATGAAAGTGCTAAGAATAGTACTACTTTACACAACCTAGTTACCATGACCGCATGTTTTGTTATTATACTTTGTCAGGGTAATCATGCATGCCATATAGACCTCCCTTGATAGGGGGAGTAACAGGGATTAAAGTGCTAAGAATAGTACAATTTAACACAACCTAGTTAACAGTGGTTCCCAGACTGCGTGTCTTGTTGTTATATTTTGTCAGGATAATCAGGCAGGCCATATAGACCTCCCCCGATAGGGGGAGTAACAGGGATTAAAGTGCTAAGAATAGTACTAGTTAACACAACCTAGTTACCATGGGTCCCAGACCGCATGTTTTGTTATTATACTTTGTCAGGGTAATCATGCAGGCAATATAGACCTCCCTTGATAGGGGGAGTAACAGGGATTAAACTGCTAAGAACAGTATTACTTAACACAACCTAGTTACCATGGGTCCCAGACCGCATGTTTAATTATTGAAAGAAAAAGAAGATCGAAAGATCCCCAGAGGTGCGCTGGTGCTTGGATAGAGCTGGTGTCGATTGCTCGAAGAAATTCAAAAACTAGGGGCTGCACTCTCAGCAGTAATCCGAAGGAGTACCCGGCTGTAGATAAGAAGAAAACAAGAGAGGCGCCAAACATAAAACAATATCGTCTGTACCATGGGCCAATAGCCCCCCCCCCTGTGTGCAGGATATACTCACAGAGGCTGCGGCACACGTACTGTGCCTATTGAAGCGGATCGGGACTGTTCAGAGTCGCCCGACGGACACACAAAGAAGCCGGTACACGTGACCCCTGTGTAACCAATAGCAGGCCAATTCACCTGTCAGGTCCGGATCAACGGTCACTCGCTGGAGATAGGTGGTTGACCGCAACTTAACACAACCTAGTTAACAGTGGTTCCCAGACCGCATGTCTTGATGTTATATTTTGTCAGGATAATCAGGCAGGCCATATAGACCTCCCCCGATAGGGGGAATAACAGGGATTAAAGTGCTAAGAATAGTACTACTTAACACAACCTAGTTACCATGGGTCCCAGACCGCATGTTTTGTTATTATACTTTGTCAGGGTATTCATGCAGGCCATATAGACCTCCCTTGATAGGGGGAGTAACAGGGATTAAAGTTCTAAGAATAGTACTACTTAACACAACCTAGTTACCATGGGTCCCACACCGCATGTTTTGTTGTTATACTTTGTCAGAGTAATCATGCAGGCCATATAGACCTCCCCCGATAGGGGTAGTAAGAGGGATTAAACTGCTAAGAACAGTAGTACTTAACACAACCTAGTTACCATGGGTCCCAGACCACATGTTTTGTTGTTATACTTTGTCAGGGTAATCATGCAGGCCATATAGACCTCCACCAAAAGGGGGAGTAAGAGGGATTAAACTGCTAAGAAAAGTACTACTTAACACAACTTAGTTACCATGGGTCCCAGACCGCGTGTCTTGTTGTTATACTTCTATCGATTCTATCTAACTATCAATCTATGTATATCTATCTATCTATCCTATCTATCTATCTATCTTGTGTCCGGACTGTTTTGAGACAGCCACTTGTGTTTTTGACAATCAAAAATCAGACCAATCACAGGGATTAAACTGCTAAGAATAGTAATACTTAAGAAAACCTAGTTATACCAGTACCACCATGGGTCCCAGACCACATGTTTTGTTATTATACTTTGTCAGGGTAATCATGCAGGCCATATAGACCTCCCTTGATAGGGGGAGTAACAGGGATTACAGTGCTAAGAATAGTACAACTTAACACAACCTAGTTAACAGTGGTTCCCAGACCGCATGTCTTGTTGTTATATTTTGTCAGGATAATCAGGCAGGCCATATAGACCTCCCCCGATAGGGGGAGTAACAGGGATTAAAGTGCTAAGAATAGTACTACTTAACACAACCTAGTTACCATGGGTCCCAGACCGCATGTTTTGTTATTATACTTTGTAAGGGTAATCATGCAGGCCATATAGACCTACCCCGATAGGGGGAGTAACAGAAATTAAAGTGCTAAGAATAGTACTACTTAACGCAACCTAGTTACCATGGGTCCCAGACCGCATGTTTTGTTGTTATTCTTTGTCAGGGTGATCATGCAGGCCATATAGACCTCCCCAGATAGGGGGAGTAAGAGGGATTAAACTGTTAAGAACAGTACTACTTAACACAACCTAGTTACCATGGGTCCCAGACCACATGTTTTGTTGTTATACTTTGTCAGGGTAATCATGCAGGCCATATAGACCTCCACCAAAAGGGGGAGTAAGAGGGATTAAACTGCTAAGAAAAGTACTACTTAACACAACTTAGTTACCATGGGTCCCAGACCGCGTGTCTTGTTGTTATACTTTGTCATGGTAATCATGCAGGCCATATAGACCTCCCCCGATAGGGGGAGTTACAGGGATGAAAGTGCTAAGAATAGTACTACTTAACACAACCTAGTTACGATGGGTCCCAGATCGCATGTTTAATTATTATACTTTGTCAGGGTAATTATATATCTATCAAATCTATCTATTTATCTTCTATCGATTCTATCTAATTATCAATCTATGTATATCTATCTATCAAATCTATCTATCTCGTGTCCGGACTGTTTTGAGACAGCCACTTGTGATTTTGACAAGTGGGAAGTAGGAGGACAGACCAATCATCTTCTTCCATCTCCCTGTTCCAAAAATGCAGGCCATATAGACCTCCCCCGATAGGGGGAGTAACAGGAAGTAGTAAACTGCTAAGAATAGTACTACTTAACACACCACGGGTCCCAGACCGCATGTCTTATTGTTATACTCTGTCAGGGAAATTATATATCTTTCAAATGTATCTATTTATCTATCAAATCTATCTAACTATCAATCGTATCTATCAAATGTATATTGCATCTATTGATTGATGTAATACGTATCTATAAAATGTATATTGCATCTTTTGATCGATGTAATTTGTATCTATCAAATGTATATTGCATCTTTTGATCAATAACATTCGTATCTATCAAATGGATATTGCATCTATTGATCTATGTAATTCATATCTATCAAATGTATATTGCATCTATTGATCTATGTAATTTGTATCGATCATATGTATATTGCATCGATTGAGCTATGTAATCTATGTATCTATCTATCAAATCTATCTATCTCGTGGTTGTGCAAATGGACTGTTTGCGGTTGTTTGCGGTGCGTTACACTTAGAGTTTGGTCTGTCACTGTGAAGCGGGCGTAACCCTTACACTACCTGATCGATACGACATCATAACTGATGTTTTAAAGCACGTTATTGCAAACAATTTATTAATGTGAGGTGATTTAGGCCCTTTATGGGTTAAAAGCAGACTCTGCATCAACTATGTAATTTTCCATGGGAGTTTTGACATGGATCCCCCTCCAGCATGCCACAGTCCAGGTGTTAGTACCCTTGAAACAACTTTTCCATCACTATTGTGGCCAGAAAGAGTCCTTGTGGGTTTTAAAGTTTGCCTGCCTATTGAAGTCAATGGCGGTTTGCGAACAATAGCGGAAGTTCGAGTCCGCCGTTCGCGAACCAAAATTTTTAAGTTTGCGACATCACTAATGTTATATAGTAATGTACTGTCTGCTCACACTCACTGTCACATATGTTTGACCCCACATTACCAATTCATCCATTCCATCACTTAAATGAAAACCAGACCACATGCTTGGGGAAGAAAAGGCTGCAGCTTATTTATTAACAAAACATCAACAATTAAACTTTTATTTCTCAACACTTTACAACCTTTTGTTTCTCTTTAAAATACCCCTTTCTGGGGTGGGGCGTTCGCCATCACTTACTTTTCTGTTACCAACCAAAGTACCAGCCACTATCCATCAGGCGTAAGCCTCAATAGACCATAGCAAGCACCCCCGCTACAGCTGCAACAATAACCCATTCAGCCAAACTTCTGAGAGGGAGGGCGGGCAAAACACCTGCCATACAGCTCCTGGACTAGATTGTGATGTCTACAAGCAGGGGAGGGATATTTAACCCCTCCTATCCTACTCCCCCCCTCCAGTGGAACCATCTATTAGTTCAGGTAAGTGGGGGTCAATGTGCCCTTATTCCCTTTCTTCTCAAACGGGCTTTTCTTGACCCCACATTACCAATTCATCCATTTCATCACTTAAATGAAAACCAGACCACATGCTTGGGGAAGAAAAGGCCACAGCTTATTTATTAACAAAACATCAACAATTAAACTTTTATTTCTCAAAACTTTACAACCTTTTGTTTCTCTTTAAAATACCCCCAATGCTTACTTATTGTCCTCTCTATAAGCCCCCACCCTTTCCAAAGTACCAGCCACTATCCATCAGGCGTAAGCCTCAATAGACCATAGCAAGCACCCCGCCACAACTCGCTCTCAGCGAGTACCACCACACAAAGCCAAGGCCTTTTTGATCCCTTCCTTCAGCGTGAAATTGAAAAGGTGCAACCCCACCTCATTTAAATGCACCACATCTTTCAGGTAGAAACACCTACCGGACTCCCCCTCGAACTCAACATGTCGGAGCCCAATGCCCCTCAACTTCTTCACAAACCAGCTGACCATTCTGTTGACCTTGTGTCTAGATGGCTCCAGCTTCTTAAGATCTCAAGCTGACCGCCAAACTACCCTACTTTCAATCTCCAACCATACTATTATTAAACACGGAAACAATTCACGTAATCTCCCAAAACTCATTTTTATCTCCTCCACTAGATCCTTTTGGGACATGATCCCCAAATTATTCCCACCCGCGTGAACCACTAACACCTGAGGGGGACTAAACCTTCTAGCGTTCTCCAGTACTGTTCCCAATACCTGGCCCCACTTTATACCACGTATCCCAAACCACCTCAAGGAGACCATATATTTAGAAAACCCCATTTGCATCCCATTTTCTCTAACCGCACCTGCCTTTCGTGCCCAAAAAACATAGGAATGTCCTAAGATCCAACACCTCGCTGGACCTGTCAAATGAAAGAAATCACAATTAATCAGGTAACCCAGACGATAACTCCAAACGCGGTCTCACATACCCCCGGAACCTCCACCTACCGATCCTCCTAATGACCTCCCTATCTAGACCCAAATTTGCTGCCTCCGTAGCCACCCCAATCCTAAACGAATGGGACCCAAAGTCCGCTCCCCTCAACCCCATAACAGCCAGTCCCTTCCGCAGTACCACCATAAAATGGAAATCTAGATAATGAAGAGCCATCAGCATGCACCAAGAATGGCCCTGAGGAGTGTTCGGTTGCCCTCATATAATCTCACACCACCCCCACCTGGCAGCACTGTCCCCCAATCTACTGCAACCTTACCATTACCCCTTTTCCTTCCTGGTCCGTCTTGGACCTCCGAACCCATAACTCTACCACCCCGTCCCTCAGCACCACATCCTGCCTCCCTAGGCCACTCCAGTCCCCCCGATTCTTTCCCATCAATTCTGACACCCTAAATGCCCCAAAGAAGGCCAAGACAAAAGCCGTTGTAAACAATAGCTCCTCACGCCGTGAAACACAAATTTCCCCCAATCTAGCTACCAACCCCTTAAGAATGGCAAGAGTTAATGGCCTCCGGCCATCAGGCCTGGTGCCGCCCCTGCACAGTCCCCTCACCGCCATATGGACTACAAATACTTTAGTCAAATCCTCGTATCCCAACATCTGAAACAAAAAGGCCAATGACGCCATTCTCTTGCAACATTCTGAAGGCGACAGCCTCTCCCTCTCCCAGCACTTTATCCACTGTAAAAGTACACCTAAATCCCTTTCACCTACCCCTTGCATATGCTCCTGTTCCACAAAATCCCACCACAGCTGCCACACTCGGGCGTAGGCCCTCCATGTGCTCGGGGCTAGCGCCCCTTTCACCATACTCAACGCTCCTGACAACCAAGCTGCCACAGGTCCCCCGGACATTCGACTCCTTCTGTGTCTGCCTCCGGGGCTACCTCTCGGAACCTGTCCCACTGGAATCAGGACAGAGAATCAGCAATCACATTATAACGCCCTGGGACATGCACCGCCCTAAACGAAATATTACAACGCAAACACTCCAACACAAAAGCTCTGAGCAGCCGTATCACCGCCGGCAAATTTGCTGTGAGACGGTTAATGGCCCACACCACACCCAAATTGTCAGAGTGAAAACAAACCTTCTTGTTACTTAACCGTTCCAGCCAAATTCTCAGGGCCACCACCAACGGAAAAAGCTCCAAGAACATCAAGTTCTTGGTCAGCCCCCATCCCACCCACTCGTGCGGCCAAGCTGCCGCACACCAGTGTCCATTCAAAAATGCCCCAAAGCCATGGGCCCCGACGCATCAGTGTATAAACAAAGCTGGTTGTCCGACCACCCCATCTTCTGAATCAACAGCTTACTGTTAAAATCTTCCAAGAAGATTTTCCACACCCTCAAATCCTCCTTTACCTCTTTTGTCAAACGAATGTGAAATCTCGGGTCGGTGACTCCCACCGTCGCCAAAGATAACCTCCGACAAAATACCCACCCAATGGGTATGATTCGGCCAGCGAAATTCAATTTACCCAAGAGCGATTGCACCTCTCGTAGCAATACTTTCTTGCTCCGCAACGCCCTATCAATTACCAGCTGCAGGTCCGGATCTTGTCGTCCAGGAGTCTGCATTCCATCTTGACTGAATCCACCTCGATGCCTAGGAAACTTAACATCGTGGATGGACCCTCAGACTTTTCTGCCGCCACTGGGATACCAAAGTCCTTCATTACCTCCCCAAACACCCTGACCAATAATTCACAAACCTCCGTTCCCGCCGGGCCGACAAACAAGAAGTCATCCAAATAGTGTACTACAGAAAACTTCCTTGCCTTCCTCTTCACCACCCCTTCCACTAATGAGCTGAACCTTTCAAAATAAGAACTGGATATCGAACAGCCCATTGGGAGGTCCACGAAATAAAAGTCAGCAAATTTACAACCCAAAAAGTGGTGGAATTTTAGGTGTACCGGCAAAAGGGTGAAAAGCGGATTCCACATCCGCCTTTGCCATTAACGCTCCCCTACCCGCTGCTCTTACCACTGCCACCGCCTTTTCAAAGGACGCATATTTGACTGAAACCAGCCCCGGATCGATTCCATCATTCACTGACCACCCTTTTCGGGTAGGACAGGTGATGGATCATCTGGAATTGCCCCGGAGCCTTCTTAGGGACCACCCCCAACGGGAACACCCTCAGGTTCAGTAACGGCGGGTCCCGGAATGGGCCCACCATCCTTCCCAATTTTACCTCCTTCCCTCAAGATCTCCGGGTATTCCCTACCCCACTTGCTCCTTGAACGGGATCATGAACCCCATACTAAAACCAGTCAAAATCAAATCCGCGTCCCCAGCATGCCCCCGCTCATGGGCACACCCCTCTAGCCACGGCACCATCCTTTCTACTCTCACCGGTGTCCGCACCCGATGGACCCACCTCCCCTGCACGGGTTCCGAGTCTCCCCTTCTTGAAATACTTTGCACCAGAATGGATCCCCCCGCACACTGAACATTCATGCTTATACTTGCACAAGGCCCCGAACCTACTCTGCCCTTCATTTAATTTGAAACACAGGCCTTTCCGTATGGACGTCCCAGTTCCACTACCAGCTCCGCCGCCCCCGCTCGCCTGTCTGTAGCCTCAAAAGGAATAATTCCCCCGTAAGGGGGTCATCATTTTCAACCAAATCCCCATGTCCCTGTCGTCCCAACTCATATCGGGACGGACCGCCATTCGTTGCCTAAAACCCTCATCATACCTCCACCACGCCATCCCCCCGTAAGTCCTGAATGCAATTGATATTTCATCGAAATAACAGAACAAGGGGGCTCCCTGTTCCGGAAATTTCTCACAGACCACACTAGCCAGGATACAGAAAGCCCTGGACCAATTCCCAAACGTCTTAGGTATCCTCCTCCACTGCTTTTTCCTCTCCTCCTCCTCTTTTTTCCCCTTCTCCTTCTCATCCTCCTTCACTTCCAATACATGCTCTAATGGCAGTAAGGAAAATATCTCCATGAATTCCCTCTTCCCTATTTTTTCCCTCAACTCGTTCATTAGGTGAATACCCAATGGTCCCACCGAGCATAAGCAAGGTCTCCTAAGGGCCCCTTCCGGCACCCGAGTAACCTCCCCACCACTGATCTCCACCGCCTGCCTGCCTGCGGGACTGCTCCTGGAGTCCCCACACCCGATGCTACCCAGGCCGATGCCACCGCACTCCCAGTACTATTTGGCTTCTCCAATGCCAACAGCAAACCCTTAAGACCTGCCACAATTGTTTCTCTCTCTCCATTCCCCAAAACACTCACCACAGGCGCCCCCCCAGCCACCATCTCACCTGCCGGCTGCTGCACTGTCACTGGTTCACTCCCCTGCTCCGCCACGGGTTCCCTCCTCCTATCTCTGTCGCTCTCTCACCCTCTGCTAGTGTCCAGCCATCTGCGCCCAATGTCCCGCCTTGAAGGGGAACGCCCCCTGCCGTGCCTGCTCCGTCCTAGGTCTCTCTCCATCCGTCCCCACGTCGGAGAAGTACTGCGGCCACCCCCGCGTGGCCGTCTCAGTGGTGACCTCGACCTCCGGCGATTGCCGGACACCCCGGCTCTGACAGTGGACAAGACACCACGCACCCTCCTGTTCTCCGACCCTGCTGGCTGTGAGGGAGACACATGGTTAAGATCCTCCCTACCGCCCTCCTGGCTACCAAATAACCCTCTTTCTTGAGTCCCTTGTCCCACTCCCCCAGCTCTCCATGGAGGAGACAACAATTGCAGAAGCTGCACCAGAGCAGATAGATCCCCTACCTGACCAGCCGTTCCCGGTCCTGCTGATGTTCCCTCCAAAGGATCCTCCTCCTCGTCAAAGTAACCACTGGCTTCCAAGACCAGTGGAGGCTCCGTAACCGGCTCCTGCTATGCCGCAACCTCGCCTCTCCTGGCTTCTAGCACCTCCACACCCCTCCTGTCCACCTCCTCCAACCCTGCAATGGAACCAACAGTAAATACCCCTTTTCAGGACTCCCCATCCACCCTGTCTTGTTCCTTGGAGCTATCCCCATCACTCACCTCTGTGCCCCCCGTCCAATCAAATGACAAATCAGGGAAATAACTGCCATTCCACCTCTGGCCCCTGTCAACCCCATGTATAGTGAACCCCCTTTGCTCCCACTCATCCTATCAGTCACCCTTTGTGAATCACCCCGCAATCATTCCACACGTGAGCACCTCGCCCTCAATCATTACCCCTACTACTTCTCTTTCTGTTTCTTTTTTTTTTTTTTTTTTAAACTCTTCCTCCCAGTATCCCCACATACCGTGACCCCTCCAAACTTCTTACCTACCCTCCTGGCCTATCGCCCATACACAGCCTGCTCCAGCCCACCTACCCCCTAAAACCCTGCCGGGAGTTTTTTGCGGCCAGCGGTACCCTGCGCACTTCCAGCATAAGCTCCTCCTCTCCCCCCACTCCTGCCAAAAGCAACTTCTAAGGCCTTACTTGCGGCCTACCCCCCCCAACAGCCTTGATTGTGGCCTCCCTTACCCCTTTACGGTCACCAAACCCAATCAGCCTTATCCCCGGCTGTCCTGCATCCCCAACTATGCAACAAATCCCCTATTCCTGCATTCCCAATGGCCTTAGGACCAGCCTCACCAAATTCCCCATGAGCTCACATTCACCCGCCCTGGCAAAGGCCTTATGTACGGCCTCCCCCCCTTTTTCCTTTCACACACGCACCAACTGCAAATAGGCCTTATGTATGGCCTCCCTCTTCCCTCCATCCATACCGCAAGTGATCCCCAGGCCTTATGTACGGCCTCCCCCCCTTTTATCACTCACACCCACACCAACTGTAAACAGGTCTTATGTATGGCCTCCCTCTTCCCTCCATCCATACAAAAGTGATCCCCCAGGCCTTATGTATGGCCTCCCTCACCCTGTACCCCCAAAACCATGTCCTCTCCAAGCCGCTTCCATGCCCTTGTCCACATATATTGCCCCTTCAGGCCTCTCCGATGCCCCCTCTATGCCCCAGTCATTCAATAGCTCAGCTCTACTTACCAGTCCCGCCGCCGCCTCCGCCATTCCTCCTGGCTCTTGCGGCCTCCTCCTACCACACCCTGCGCCCGGCTCCTCACGACGTCGCCCGACCATGACGTCATCGGCCGGCCCCGATACCAGCTGCACCTCCACCGCAGCTCCGGATCGACGACCTCTCCCGGCATCTGACCACAATGTCACAGCTCCCTGACCACCATGCCCACCGCTACCACTCCTCAGCCTGGTGCCGTACCCTTCTGGACTGAGCCGCTCTGGAATCCTCGACCTCCTGGTCGGCCGTACACTGCTCCGGTCTGCTGACGCACCCCCGACTGGAACTCCAGCTGCAGCTGCACCTTCTCCTTGCAGCCGCTCCCAGATCCATTGCTCCCCATTCCTTCTGGCCGCCACCAGCAATTCTTGCAAAAGGCCCTCCATCCTGCAGGCAAACACTACAAAACACCTGCCGTACAGCTCCTGGACTAGATTGTGACGTCTACGAGCAGGGGAGGAGTATTTAAGCCCTCCTATCCTACTCCACCCCCTCAAGTGGAACCATCCATTACTTCAGGTAAGTGGGGGTCAATGTGCCCTTATTCCATTTCTTCTCAAACGGGCTTTTCTATATAGTAATGCACTGTCTGCTCACACTCACTGTCACATATGTTATATAGTAATGCACTGTCTGCTCACACTCACTGTCACATATGTTATATAGTAATGCACTGTTTGCTCACACTCACTGTAGCATAATGTGTTTGCAAATGTGGGTATGTGTGCATGTGTTTATGTGTGTGCATATCTATGTATGTATATGCACATGTGTTTCTGTGTTAGCGTATGTGTGTATATGTGCATGTGTTTAAGTGTGTTCATATGTGTGTATATATGTATGTGAGCATTTGTTTATGGGTGTCCATATGAGTGTGTATGTGTGTGCATATCTATGTATTTACAGTATATGTTCATGTGTTTATGTGCTTGCATATGTGTGTATGTGTGCATGTTTTTAACGTGTGTGCATATGTTTGTATGTATGTATGTGAACATGTGTTTATGTGTGTCCATATGTTTGTGTATCATATGTTTATGTGTGTGCATATCTATGTATGTATATGCACATGTGTTTCTGTGTTAGCGTATGTGTGCATGTGTTTAAGTGTGTTCATATGTGTGTATGTATGTATGTGAGCATTTGTTTATGTGTGTCCATATGTGTGTGTATGTGTGTGCATATCTATGTATTTACAGTATATGTTCATGTGTTTATGTGTTTGCATATGTGTGTATGTGTGCATGTTTTTAACGTGTGTGCATATGTTTGTATGTATGTATGTGAACATGTGTTTATGTGTGTCCATATGTTTGTGTATCATATGTTTATGTGTGTGCATATCTATGTATGTACATTTATATGTGCATATTTATGTGTTTGCATATGTGTGTATGTGTGTATGTATGTGTGCACGTATTTATGAGTGTGCATATGTATGTATATGTGCATGTGTTTATGTGTGTGCATGTCTACATGTGTGTGTATTTGTGCATGTGTTTATGTGTGTCCATATTTGTGTGTATTTGTTCATGTGTTTGTGTGTGTGCTTATGTGTGTGTGTAGGTGTGCATGTGTTTTTGTTAGAGTATGTTTCTATGTTAGGTTTGCCACCTTGGCGATGATTTCCTGGATACTTATGAGTTAAACATGCTGCAGGGAGAAACATGCATTGTGCACATAAACAGCACACAAATAGTGGCCCTGGACAGCACTATTATGTTCCTGCTTGCATACCCTGCAGCATGGGTAACTCATAACTGGCAACCCTATTGTATGTATGTGTGAATGTGGGTGCCTATCAGTTTCTATATGTGTGCATGTGTTTATGTGAATGTGTACATGTTTATGTATGTGTGCATGAGTTTATGTGAGTGTGTACATGTTTCTGTATGTGTGCATGTGTTTATGTGAATGTGTACATGTTTCTGTATGTGTGCATGAGTTTATGTGAGTGTGTACATGTTTCTGTATGTGTGCATGAGTTTATGTGAGTGTGTACATGTTTCTGTATGTGTGCATGAGTTTATGTGAGTGTGTACATGTTTCTGTATGTGTGCATGTGTTTATGTGAATGTGTACATGTTTCTGTATGTGTGCATGTGTTTATGTGAGTGTGTACATGTTTCTGTATGTGTGCATGAGTTTATGTGAGTGTGTACATGTTTCTGTATGTGTGCATGTGTTTATGCGAGTGTGTACATGTTTCTGTATGTGTGCATGAGTTTATGTGAGTGTGTACATGTTTCTGTATGTGTGCATGTGTTTATGTGAATGCGTACATGTTTCTGTATGTGTGCATGAGTTTATGTGAGTGTGTACGTTTCTGTATGTGTGCATGTGTTTATGTGAGTGTATACATGTTTCTGTATGTGTGCATGTGTTTATGCGAGTGTGTACATGTTTCTGTATGTGTGCATGAGTTTATGTGAGTGTGTACATGTTTCTGTATGTGTGCATGTGTTTATGTGAGTGTGTACATGTTTATGTATGTGTGCATGAGTTTATGTTAGTGTGTACATATTTCTGTATGTGTGCATGAGTTTATGTGAGTGTGTACATGTTTCTGTATGTGTGCATGAGTTTATGTGAGTGTGTACATGTTTCTGTATGTGTGCATGTGTTTATGTGAGTGTGTACATGTTTCTGTATGTTTGCATGTGTTTATGTGAGTGTGTACATGTTTATGTATGTGTGCATGAGTTTATGTGAGTGTGTACATGTTTCTGTATGTGTGCATGTGTTTATGTGAGTGTGTGCATGTTTCTGTATGTGTGCATGAGTTTATGGGGCCTAGTTATCAACGTGTCTACTTTCCTGCCTTCGCCGGCCCAATACGCCCGCCTAAGCTCGCCTACTATCGCCGCCGTGGACCTGAAAAATTTCGCCTAAGTTATCAATAAATCTGTCAAAAAACCGCGCACCAAGTACGGGGCGATGAGCAGCAGATTGTGAGAGTTATCACTCATCCGATCCCGCTGCTCTTCGGCTTTTTTACAGATTTATTGCTAGCCTGTCACTAAGCACCCGCACTAACTACACTGTTCTACCCGCTATACCGGCGCCCCCGGAGCCCCCCGCAACTAAATAAAGTTACTAACCCCTAAAGCGCTTCTCCTAGACCCCGCCGCAACTCTTATAAATGAATTAACCCATAAACCGCCGCTCCCGGACACCGCCGCAACCTACATTATACCTAGTAACCCCTATCCTGCCCCCCCCATACCGTCGCCCTCTATAATAAAGTTATTAACCCCTATCCTGCTGATCCCGCACCTCGCAGCAACTAAATAAATAGTTTAACCCCTAAACCGCCGCTCCCGGACCCTGCCGCAACCTATATTAAATTTATTAACCCCTAATCTGCCCCCCCTACACCGTCGCCACCTATAATACATTTATTAAACCCTATCCTGCCCCCCACTACACCGCCGCCACTGTAATAAATTTATTAACCCCTAAACCTAAGTCTAACACTAACCCTAACACCCCCCCTAACTTAAATATTAATTAAATACATCTAAATAATATTTCTATTATTAACTAAATGAATCCTATTTAAAACTAAATACTTACCTTTAAAATAAACCCTAATATAGCTACAATATAAATTATAATTATATTGTAGCTATCTTAGGATTTATTTTTATTTTACAGGTAACTTTCAATTTATTTTAACTAGGTACAATAGCTATTAAATAGTTATTAACTATTTAATAGCTTACCTAGCTAAAATAAAGAGAAATTTACCTGTAAAATAAAAACTAACCTAAGTTACAATTACACCTAACACTACACTATACTTTAAGAAATTATTCTTATTTAAAAATAAATACTTACCTGTAAAATAAACCCATACGGCTAGATTTAGAGTTCTGCGGCCAAAGGGGTGCGTTAGCTACGCGTGCTTTTTTTCCCCCGCACCTTTTAAATACCCCTCTTATTTAGAGTTCACATAATGGCTGCGTTAGGCTCCAAAAAAGGAGCGTAGAGCATATTTACCACCACTGCAACTCTAAATACCAGCGTTGCTTACGGACGCGGCCAGCTTCAAAAACGTGCTCGTGCACGATTCCCCCATAGAAAACAATGGGGCAGTTTGAGCTTAAAAAAAACCTGCAAAAAAGCAGCGTTCAGCTCCTAACGCAGCCCCATTGTTTTCTATGGGGAAACACTTCCTACGTCTGCACCTAACACTCTAACATGTACCCCGAGTCTAAACACCCCTAACCTTACACTTATTAACCCCTAATATGCTGCCCCCGCTATCGCTGACCCCTGCATATTATTTTTAACCCCTAATCTGCCGCTCCGTATACCGCCGCAACATACATTATAGTTATGTACCCCTAATCTGCTGCCCCTAACATCCGATTGGCTGATCCAATCAGCCAATCAGATTGAGCTCGCATTCTATTGGCTGTTCAGATCAGCCAATAGAATGCGAGCTCAATCTGATTGGCTGATTGGATCAGCCAATCAGATTGAACTTGAATCTGATTGGCTGATTCCATCAGCCAATCAGAATTTTCCTACCTTAATTCCGATTGGCTGATAGAATCCTATCAGCCAATCGGAATTCGAGGGACGCCATCTTGAATGATGTCCCTTAAAGGAACCGTCATTCGTCGGGAAGTCGTCGGTGAAGATGGATGGATCCGCGCTGGAGGTCTTGAAGATCAGCCGGTCGTCATCGGATTGAAGACCATAGAAGATGCGGCTTGGAAGAAGATGTTTGCCGGTCCGGATGTCCTCTTCTGCCCGCTTGGATCAAGACTTCAGCCGGAGGATTGGATCAACACTTCGGAGGCTTGGATCAAGACTTCCAAGGACGGATCGGTGAACCTGGCATGGTGAAGATAAGGTAGGAAGATATTCAGGGGCTTAGTGTTAGGTTTATTTAAGGGGGGTTTGGGTTAGATTAGGGGTATGTGGGTGGTGGGTTGTAATGTTTGGGGGGGTATTGTATGTTTTTATTTACAGGCAAAAGAGCTGAATTATTTGGGGCATGCCCCGCAAATGGCCCTTTTCAGGGCTGGTAAAGTAAAAGAGCTTTGAACTTTTTTAATTTAGAATAGGGTAGGGCATTTTTTTTATTTTGGGGGTCTTTGTTATTTTATTAGGGGGCTTAGAGTAGGTGTAATTAGTTTAAAATTGTTGTAATATTTTTCTAATGTTTGTAAATATTTTTTTATTTTTTGTAACTTAGTTCTTTTTATTTTTTGTACTTTAGTTAGTTTATTTAATTGTAGTTATTTGTAGGTATTTTATTTAATTAATTTATTGATAGTGTAGTGTTAGGTTTAATTGTAGGTAATTGTAGGTAGTTTATTTAATTAATTTATTGATAGTGTAGTGTTAGGTTTAATTGTAACTTAGGTTAGGATTTATTTTACAGGTAATTTTGTAATTATTTTAACTAGGTAACTATGAAATAGTTATTAGGTACACAGAGAGTGACGTCGCTACAGCCCAGGAGGTGTGTAAGGGGCTGACCAATTGCAATCCTCCAAAATCGGTCAGTGTGGATACACTATTGGCGGGGTGCCAGCTTGAAAAGAAGTTGAGCAAAGCTTCGTGAAACTTGAATCAGGAAGAAGCAGCACTCCAAAAACTTGTAGATAAAAAATCCAATCTTTATTTCAGCAATTTAAAAAATAGAAAAATCCAAAGCAAAATAGCACAGCACAGCACAGAAGCAAACATTCACAGGAGGGGGGAGAGGAGTCCTAACATGTTTCGTGCTATTCAGCACTTAATCATAGGATAACTCCCCACCTGTGTGAGGCACAATTTAACTCTCTCTTGGCCATTCAGAATTTTTAAAGCCAAGTCACACCTACAGTATCAAAATGTTCAGGTGTGTGTGTAGTGCATCACAAACAGGGGTAAAAAAATGTAATAATGTGCAATAACAAAAAATAATAAGACAGTTAATAAAAACAAACGATTAAAAATAAATATAAATTTTGTGCAAAACATTCATCATTGCAAATTCCCATTATTTGACACATAATATATACATGAAATACTATACAAACATATATATTTGAAGAAAAAACATATTTTATATGATCAACAATTTCATTATAATGTCAAAAAATGGGAAATTTTGAATTACATAATTCTAAGCAAAACCTCAAACTACCTATAAGCTCTTCATTAAGAATGTCTAAACATAACACTTAGTATTATAGTCTCACGTATCAATCTGGATAGACTATAATGACTATTGTATATAATATATTAAGGGAGAAATCGCGATCAAAAATTTGGAAATTTGAAAGTTTGACACAGGGGCCATTTTAAAAATGATAATCAACTATACCAAGATATCATAGGTATTATATATAAATTAAAGCATGTATAGTGATGCTTGAATAAAGAATGACAACACATTGTTGCTATTACAAAAAGAGCATTAATACAGATGAGGGACACAAAAGGCTGACATTATTGTTATGACCCATACTTCGATATAATGTTAATGTGAAAACATATACATAGATCAAATAAAGGTATCAAACATTATAACTTAGATAAGAAAAATTATTGTAATTGTAACCGATGTTTCATTGCTATTGTAATGCAATATTTGGATCTAAAACGGAACAACCATAGATGTATTTGTTCAACAAAGTAGCTGATGTCCCACTCCTTATTAAGGCCATAAGGTGTTCTAGTATTGAGTTTCCATATCCAATAAAGCTCTTTCTTGGACAATATGGTATAAATATTCCCACCTCTGATAGGCCTTTTTGCTACATCTATTACCTTTACCGTGAACTTAGGTTGGTCTGTGAAATGCAAACAATTAAAATGTCTCGCTACACTGGAATCCTTATTATAATATTTAATGTCCCTTCTGTGTTCTCCTATCCTAGACCTAAGGGCACGTGAAGTTTGACCTACGTACTGATCAGAACATAGGACACATTCTATGAGGTAGACTACAAAAGTAGTACCACAATTGGCATAATGTTCAATTTTGAATCTATCTTTGGTTGAATGGCTGATGAAGTCTACTCCCATAGAAATGTGTTGGCAGGAATGGCAGTTCCTAGATAAACATTTAAAAGTCCCTTTCTTATTTAGCCACTGTGTCCCTTTAACTCCGGTATTATTATTGATCATGCTAGGGGCAAGTCTCTTGGCAAGTGTTGGTGCTTTTTTTGAAACACATTTAATTTTATCAACTATATTTGTCAAAATATCATCACCTTTGAGTATTGGAACATTCTTCTTGATAATATTATATAAGTCATTGAATTGTAAGGAGAATTCTGTAGAAAATATTACAGCATCTTTGTCAAAAGTGTCTCTTTTTGCGCGATTCTCAAATTTGTTGCGCAAAGGGTTATAATTCTTCTTAACATCATCCAATGACTGTTGCAATAGATCAGAGTCATAGCCCCTAGCAATCAACCTATCCATTAATTTGCTAGCTTGTTTATCAAAAAGGTCATCTGAGTTTGCATTTCTACGGAGCCTAAGAAATTGACTTCTTGGGATAGATTTTATTAAATGTTTAGGATGGCACGACGTGGCGTGTAGAATCGTATTTCCGGATGTCGGTTTCCTATAGGTGTCTGTGATTATCTTTTTGGATTTTGTTGACCCAGACAAAGTTAAATCCAAAAAATGCACTTCTTTGTCCTGAATCTCACCCGTAAATCTTAGATTCAAATCATTGTTGTTAACAAAACCCAAAAAGTCCTCAAAGACAAAATTGTCCTTGACCACTAAGATGAGATCATCAATGAATCTCATATATATGCAGATACTATCTGAAAACGGATTCTCACTACTGTAGAGACTGCCAATCTCCCACCATCCCACAAATAAATTGGCGAATGAGGGCGCAAATTTCGCCCCCATCGCGGTACCACACACTTGCAAAAAGTATTCGCCATTGAACATGAAATAATTGTGGGATAGAAGGAAATTGACAGTCTCACAGAAGAACAATTTGAACTCTCTGGAATAGCTAGTGTAATTATCCAGGAAAAAGCAGACTGCCTGTATGCCCAAAGCATGAGGTATACATGAATATAGTGACACCGCATCTATCACCACCCACCTATAGTCTTTTTTTCCATTCAATATTATCTAAGATTGTAAGAAGATGGGAAGAATCCCTCAAATAACTACTCAGACCTTGAACCAAGGGCTGTAAGACTGAGTCAACCCACTCAGATAAAGGCTCAAATAATGAGCCGATCCCAGATATTATTGGGCGACCTGGTGGGTTGACTGAGTCCTTATGTAGTTTAGGTAGGTGGTGAAAGACCGGCTTAACAGGGTGTGATGGTATTAAAGATGAATAATCCTCTTTTGTTATTTCGCCTAAAGCTAGGGCATCATCAAGCAGTCTGTCAAGTTTTCTGGAAAATTCTTTTTCAGGATTAGATGTCAGTTTTCTGTAAGTTTTGCCATCATTCAATTGCCTATAAGCCTCATCAATGTATTGTTGCTTGCCCATCACGACCACATTCCCACCCTTATCTGATGTACGTATCACTAGATCCTTTTGGTTTTCTAATTGTTTAATGGCCACTTTTTGTCTATGACTCAAATTACCATTGTAATTGCTAGATGTTTTTTGTTTGCCCAATTCAATGATCTCCTTTTCCACTTGTTTTTGAAATAAGTTGATATGTGTACCCCTTGAATGGGTGGGATAAAAGGTCGATTTGGCTTTTTTAGGTTTTGGTAAATGTGAGTCGTCCACTCCATTACTTTTGGCTTCGAGAATTTTTAATTGTTCCAAAGTAGATATATCTTTGAAATCAAAATTTGCACTGAAAATAATACTTGAAACAGCAGTATTGGAAATGGACGGACTTGCATTATTTACCATAGCAACATTTAATGTGTCCTCATCCTCATCACTAGGATCAACAGAAGTATGAAAATGCTTGTACAAAGTCAGCTTCCTGACAAATTTATTGACATCTAGCAGGGTATTAAAAACCGAAAAATTATACGTTGGGGCAAAGCCCAAACCTCTAGACAGAACATTGATGTGATCATTAGTGAGTTCAAAGTCAGATAAATTTATCACACTCAGCGCTAATTCTTCTTTGGTCCCCTCTTTGAAACTCTTCTTCCTTCTCCTGGATCCAGCTCTGCGCGTCCTTTTTCTTTCCCTAAAGGGATCTCTTGACTCTTGACCTTTGGGCGGACATCCTTTTCATTCTTTTTCTTGTTTTCTCGACCTCCGTGTGATGAATCCTGTAACGAAAGTGAGGGAAGGGTAGAAAGAGAGGAAGAAGAAGAGGAAGAAGAAGAGGAAGAAGAACTCTCGTCCGAGGATACTGAATCTTGATCAGAAGTGTCATGTTCAGTTGATGAGAACACCACCTTCTTATTTTTGCTTTTATGCTTCTTCTTTAAGATGGATTTCGGTTCAACTATGGTGGTGGATGTGCTAGCCAACTGTGTATGGCTCTTATTCTTGCTTTTGTTTTTGGTTTTATTCTTATGTTTATTTTTATTTCTGTTGTTGAACCTTCTGTTCTCTTCATCACCATCTGTATTAGCACTAGAGTCCACATCCCTCTGATAGTTAGCAGAGAACCTACGAGATCGCCTGGTGAATCTGGACCAATCATACACTTTGTTTCTTAGATAATCGTCTTGATCCCTGTTGAATTTTCTGCCTTTGAGTGAAGCCAATTCGCTATCACATTTCCGTATTCTCTTCTTCATATTATTTTTCAGATCTGAATAATCCTCATCCTGTTTATAATTCTTGAGTTCTTGTTTGATGTTAAAAATCTGTCCCTTTAAGGAATCTCTCTTTGAGTTTTTGCTTCTTATAAGGATGTCAATGATTGTTAGTGAGCAAGTAGTGAGTGCTTCTTTCCACTCAGTTGTTAATTCATCATTATCCAAATCATAAGAAGGAAACTTTTTTATTCTTAATCCCCTAGGGATTCTCTTGGATTGGAGGTAATGTTCAAAAGCTACTACATCCCACATTAGACGAAGATCTGTCATTAGTAATCTTTCAAGTTGATTAAACAAGCCCTTTATGTCTTTATCAATAAATTCATTTTCTCCCATTGAAAATATCGATTGAAAGTAATTCTTCCTGCCTTGTACATCAAAAATGGATTTGTTGAGGCTAAGCGCCTCCCCCTCCATGATTGCGTGAAGTGCTAATGTGCTAATAAAAAACGTATTTTATTTTTATTTGTATTATTTATTGTTTATAATAATTGACTGTGCTATAAACATTTATTGCATTGGAATCAGTGTTTTCACCAAAGTGTATCAAATAAAAATGACTGGGACTGAAAATTGGTATGTGGACAGTTAAGCTTGCATCCAGAGCTTGATAGGCTACAGTAGAAAAAGGCCAGTATCACCAAATTCATTGGTCCAGAAGGATTTGATTTTTATATAAGCACATGCTAAGATGGATAACAGCAGCAAAGGCTAAATGAATAAATACAATGCTGCAAATGTGCTTTTATTAACTATTTAATAGCTATTGTACCTGGTTAAAATAAATACAAAGTTACCTGTAAAATAAATATTAATCCTAAAATAGCTACAATATAATTATAATTTATATTGTAGCTATATTAGGGTTTATTTTACAGGTAAGTATTTAGTTTTAAATAGGATTAATTTATTTAATAAGAGTTAATTTATTTCGTTAGATAAAAATTATATTTAACTTAGGGGGGTGTTAGTGATAGGGTTAGACTTAGCTTTAGGGGTTAAAAAATATATTAGAATAGCGGTGAGCTCCGGTTGGCAGATTAGGGGTTAATGTTTGAAGTTAGGTGTCGGCGATGTTAGGGAGGGCAGATTAGGGGTTAATACTATTTATTATAGGGTTATTGAGGCGGGAGTGACGCGGATTAGGAGTTAATACATTTATTATAGTAGCGGTGCGGTTCGGTCGGCAGATTAGGGGTTAATAAGTGTAGGTAAGGTAGGGGCGACGTTGGGGGGGGCAGATTAGGGGTTAATAAATATTATGTAGGTGTCGGCGATGTTAGGGGCAGCAGATTAGGGGTACATAGGGATAATGTTGCTGGCGGCGGTGTACGGAGCGGCAGATTAGGGGTTAAAAAAATTTAATATAGTGGCGGCGGTGTGGGGGGGCCTCGGTTTAGGGGTACATAGGTAGTTTATGGGTGTTAGTGTACTTTAGAGCACAGTAGTTAAGAGCTTTATAAACCGGCGTTAGCCCAGAAAGCTCTTAACTACTGACTTTTTTCTGTGGCTGGAGTTTTGTCGTTAGATTTCTAACGCTCACTTCAGCCAAGACTCTAAATACCAGCGTTAGAAAGATCCCATTGAAAAGATAGGATACGCAAATGGCGTAGGGGGATCTGCGGTATGGAAAAGTTGCGGCTGCAAAGTGAGTGTTAGACCCTTTCCTGACTGACTCCAAATACCAGAGGGCGGTAAAAACCAGCGTTAGGACCCTCTAACGCTGGTTTTGACGGCTACCGCCCAACTCTAAATCTAGCTGTAAGATAGCTACAATGTAATTAATAATTACATTGTAGCTATTTTAGGATTTATATTTATTTTACAGGTAACTTTGTATTTATTTTAGCTAGTTAGAATAGTTATTAAATAGTTATTAACTATTTAATAACTACCTAGCTAAAAGAAATACCAAATTACCTGTAAAATAAATCCTAATCTAAGTTACAATTAAACCTAACACTACACTATCATTACATTAATTAAATAAATTAACTACAAATAACTACAATTAAATACAATTACATAAACTAACTAAAGTACAAAAAAAAAAAAGCTAAGTTACAAAAAATAAAACTAATAATTTACAAACATTTAAAAAATATTACAACAATTTTAAGCTAATTACACCTAATCTAAGCCCCCTAATAAAATAAAAAAGCCTCCCAAAATAAAAAAAATGCCCTACCCTATTCTACATTAAAAAAGTTCAAAGCTCTTTTACCTTACCAGCCCTTAAAAGGGCCTTTTGTGGGGCATGCCCCAAAGAAAACTGCTCTTTTGCCTGTAAAAGAAAAATACAACCCCCCCCAACATTAAAACCCACCACCCACATACCCCTAATCTAACCCAAACCCCCCTTAAAATAACCTAACACTAATCCCCTGAAGATCATCCTACCTTGAGTCGTCTTCACTCAGCTGAGCCACCGATGGAACTGAAGAGGAGATCCGGAGCGGCAGAAGTGATCCTCCAGGCGGCGCAAGCACGGAAGATTCCAAGGCACAACGGAACCTGGTGCACGCATTCACCACATACCCACCAGCGTAAGTGGGAGTATCTCAGAGAGAGAGATCGGCCAGCTGTCGGGACTTGCAGGTGACGTCAGACGCCGAGTGCGGAGCGGTGCAGTGAGGAGCGGGCCCAGGAGGGGAGAAAAAGTACCGTACAGGGAGCAAGTCTTGAGAGGTGCAGGATACTTCACCAGTGGAGAGACACTCCTTCGATCGAGGGTACCCCTGTGGACGGGCCACTCCCGAATACCGCATCACTTTGAAGAAGATACAGTACCGACAAGAAGCAGGGTGAGTCAGCAGGTGCTACGCTGTTCTGAATTTCATCACTGAACAGCAACAGTCTGACACATTTATTTACCCATATTAACTTTGGCATCTGATGAGGTGGACTTTAGTTATTTAGTGCTTACACATAAGTGACTTTACAATATTGATTTTAGAATCCCTGAGATAATTTTTATGAACAGGGAAATAGAAAAAAAACATTGATTGGACACCAAGTACACTTCTTTCTCCTTCGGCCTTTTTATAAGAGGGTTCCAGGACCCTCAACAGAAACAACAGCAGGAAAGAGGACATATGGCATCCTTTTGAACAATAGATTACAGGTAAGGCATTGATTTTAGAAACCCAGAGATAATTTGTTGCAAACGGGAAATAGAAAAAAAAATTGATTGGACAGGACACCCAGTACACTTCTTTATCCTTAGGCCTTTTTAGAAGAGGGTCCAGGACCCTCAACCGAAACACTAGCAGGAAAGAGGACATATGGCATCCTTTTGAACAATAGAGTACAGGTACAGCATTGATTTTATAAACCCGGAGATAATTTGTTGCAACCGGGAAATTTAACCAAAAAACTGATTGGACACCCAGGACACTTCTTTCAACTTCAGCCTTTTTAAAAGAGGGTCCAGGACCCTCAACAAAAACAACAGCATGAAAGAGGACATATGGCATCCTTTTGAACAATAGAGTACAAGTACGGCATTGATTTTAGAAACCCAGAGATAATTTTTGGCAACTGGGAAATAGAAAAAAACATTGATTGGACACCCAGTACACTTCTTTCTCCTTAGGCCTTTTTATAAGAGGGTCCAGGACCCTCAAACAAAACACCAGCAGGAAAGAGGACATATGACATCCTTTTGAACAATAGAGTACAGGTACAACATTGATTTTAGAAACCCAGAGATAATTTTTGCCAACTGGGAAATAGAAAAAAACATTGATTAGACACCCAGTACACTTCTTTCTCCTTAAGCCTTTTTATAAGAGGGTCCAGGACCCTCAAACAAAACACCAGCA
Source organism: Bombina bombina (assembly GCF_027579735.1). Lineage (NCBI taxonomy): Eukaryota > Metazoa > Chordata > Amphibia > Anura > Bombinatoridae > Bombina > Bombina bombina. Next base: position 1,264,756,751 of record NC_069501.1, on the reverse strand, counting down.
GGAAAGAGGACATATGGCATCCTTTTGAACAATAGATTACAGGTAAGGCTTGATTTTAGAAACCCTGAAATAATTTTTATGAACAGGGAAATAGAAAAAAACATTGATTGGACACCCAGTACACTTCTTTATCCTTAGGCCTTTTTATAAGAGGGTCCCGTACCCTCAACAGAAACAACAGCAGGAAAGAGGACATACGGCATCCTTTTGAACAATAGAGTACAGGTAAGGCATTGATTTTAGAAACCCATAGATAAATTTGTTGCAACCAGGAAATTGAACCAAAAAAATGATTGGACACCCAGTACACTTCTTTATCCTTAGGCCTTTTTATAAGAGGGTTCAGGACCCTCAAACAAAACACCAGCAGGAAAGAGGACATATGGCATCCTTTTGAACAATAGAGTACAGGTAAAGCATTGATTTTAGAAACCCGGAGATAATTTGTTGCAACCGGTAATTTGAATCAAAAAATGATTGGATGGACACCCAGTACACTTCTTTATCCTTAGGCCTTTATATAAGAGGGTCCAGGACCCTCAAACAAAACAACAGCAGGAAAGAGGACATATGGTATCCTTTTGAACAATAGAGTACAGGTACAGCATTGATTTTAGAAACCCAGAGATAATTTTTGGCAACTGGGAAATAGAAAAAAACATTGATTGGACACCCAGTACACTTCTTTCTCCTTAGGCCTTTTTATAAGAGGGTCCAGGACCCTCAAACAAAACACCAGCAGGAAAGAAGACATATGGCATCCTTTTGAACAATAGAGTACAGGTAAAGCATTGATTTTAGAAACCCGGAGATAATTTGTTGCAACTGGGAATTTGAATAAAAAAAATGATTGGATGGACACCCAGTACACTTCTTTCTCCTTCAGCCTTTTTATAACAGGGTCCAGGACCCTCAACAGAAACAACAGCAGAAAAGAGGACATATGGCATCGTTTTGAACAATAGAGTACAGGTAAAGCATTGATTTTAGAAACCCGGAGATAATTTGTTGCAACCGGGAATTTGAATCAAAAAAATGATTGGATGGACACCCAGTACACTTCTTTCTCCTTCAGCCTTTTTATAACAGGGTCCAGGACCCTCAACAGAAACAACAGCAGGAAAGAGGACATATGGCATCCTTTTGAACAATAAAGTACAGGTACAGCATTGATTTTAGAAACCCAGAGATAATTTTTTGGAAATGTGAAATTGCCCAAAAAACCATGCTTGGACAACCACTACAGGTCGTTCTCCTTCAGCATTTTTATAAGAGGGTCCAGCACCCTCAACAGAAACAACTGCAGGAAACACCACATATGCCATCCTTTTGCACAATCGAGTACAGGTATGGCATCCATTTTAGAAACCCTGAGATAATTGAGAGGAACCGGGAACATTTTTCAAAAAATGTGCTTGGGCACCCATTACAGGTCGTTCTCCTTCAGCCTTTTTATACCATGGGCCATGACCCGCAACAGGCACAACAGCATGAAAAACCACATATGCCACCCTTTTGCACAATATAGTACAGGTATGGCATAGATGGAACCCGGAGATAATTTAGAGCAACCAAGAGACGGATAAAGATGCTTGGTCGGTCCTCCTACTTCACATTTGGGGCACTGCGCATGCAATTTAATGGTCCACCAGATATGAGTGGTGTGTTAATTTGTACTATTCTTAACAGTTCAATCACTGTTATGTGCCTTATTTTTTTATTTGAGTTTTGTACCCACAGAGCAGCAGCAGAGGCCAGAAAAATTAGGAATGTACAAATGACTGAAAAATTTGGGTATTGTTGTAGCAACTGCTGTAGCAGCAGCCAGAAAAATTGATGTTTGTAAAACATTTAGAAAGTGCCCTAAAAGCTTGTGGCTTGAACACTAGTTGTTGGCGGATAAGTCAAGCAAGTCATCCGGCTTTATAAGAAAAAAAAGGCCAGCCTGTGTACCAGTTGTAGCCCAAGCCAGCTCATCATCAGGCCTTTTTTACTCAAATGTATCGCCCAATGTCAGTCCCTTCGGGATCCATCCCTCATTCATTTTTATAAAAGTGAGATAGTCAAGGCTTTTTTGACCTAGGCGACTTCTCTTCTCAGTGACAAAACCTCCTGCTGCACTGAAGGTCCTTTCGGACAGGACACTTGAAGTGGGGCAGGCCAGAAGTTCCATTGCAAATTGGGATAGCTCAGGCCACAAGTCAAGCCTGCACACCCAGTAGTCAAGGGTTCCATCGCTCCTCAGAGTGTCGAGATCCGCAGTTAAAGCTAGGTAGTCTGCTACCTGTCGGTTGAGTCTTTCTCTGAGGCTGGATCCCGAAAGGCTCTGGGGATGCATGGGAGTTAAAAAGGTATGCATGTCCTCCATCAACAAGACGTCAGGAAAGCGTCCTGTTCTTGTCGCCGTGGTCGCGGGAGGAGGAGGATTAATTTAATCTCTTCCCCTGTTACATTCCCGTTGTGCTGTGACATCACCCTTATACGCTGTGTAAAGCATATTTTTTAATTTATTTTTAAAATGCTCCATCCTTTCCGACTTGCAGGAATTTGGTAACATTTCAGGCACTTTATGCTTATACCGGGGGTCGAGGAGCGTGGACACCCAGTACAGGTCGTTCTCCTTCAGCTTTTTTATACGAGGGTCCCTCAATAGGCACGACAGCATGAAATAACCCATTTGAACAAGGTTGGATGCCGAGCTAATCATGTCCCGTTCCTCGTCCTCACTGATCTCATTGAGGGTATCTTCTTCCCCCAGCCACGTACAACACCACGGGTACCAGAGAGGTGACAACAACGAGTCTTCCTCCTCCTCCTCAAAGCCACATTCCTCCTCTGACTCCTCTTCCTCACAATCCTCTTCCTGCGTTGCCACAGGTCCAGCAAGCGATGCTGATAAGGCTGTTTGTGGGGGTGATGGACACCACAACTCTTCCTCTTCCTCTTCACGCTCATCTACGGCCTGATCCAGCACTCTTCGCAGGGCACGCTCCAGGAAGAAAACAAATGGTATGATGTCGCTGATGGTGCCTTTGGTGCGACTGACAAGGTTTGTCACCTCCTCAAAAGGACGCATGAGCCTACAGGCATTGCGCATGTGCGTCCAGGCTGGCATTTATAATAACAATCAAAAATTTTTTAATTTTAATTATTAACAATACTGTGACAACAAATAAGATTGGTGTAACTAGTTGGCAAGTCGGCCTGGCACACAGGCTGGCAGGCAGGAGGAAAATGCAATTCAAGCACACTAGTAGACTGCAGATTGACAGTCAAAACAGTGATGATTGACAATTTTTTGCAATACTGTTAAAAGAAATAAGATTGCTGGCACTAATTGGCTAGTTGGGCCTGGCACACAGGCTGGCAGGCAGGAGGAAAGTTCAATTCAATGGCACGAGCAAACTGAGGATTCAGAACAAAAATCAAAATATTTGTAATTTTAATTATTAACAATGCTGTGACAACAAATATGATTGGTGTAAATAGTTGGCAAGTTGGCCTGGCACACAGGCTGGCAGGCAGGAGGAAAGTGCAATTCAATGGCACGAGCAAACTGAGGATTCAGAACAACAATCAAAAATTGTTTAATTTTAATTATTAACAATACTGTGACAACAAATATGATTGGTGTAAATAGTTGGCAAGTCGGCCTGGCACACAGGCTGGCAGGCAGGAGGAAAGTGCAATTCAATGGCACGAGCAAACTGAGGATTCAGAACAACAATCAAAAATGTTTTAATTTTAATTATTAACAATACTGTGACAACAAATATGATTGGTGTAAATATTTGGCAAGTCGGCCTGGCAAAAAGGCTGGCAGGCAGGAGGAAAGTGCAATTCAATGGCACGAGCAAACTGAGGATTCAGAACAACAATCAAAAATTGTTTAATTTTAATTATTAACAATACTGTGACAACAAATATGATTGGTGTAAATAGTTGGCAAGTCGGCCTGGCACACAGGCTGGCAGGCAGGAGGAAAGTGCAATTCAATGGCACAAGCAAACTGAGGATTCAGAATAACAATCCAATTTTTTTAATTTTAATTATTAACAATACTGTGACAACAACTGAACTGGGTGGAATGCTGGCTTAAGGACAGAAAACAAAGTGTCTTAGTAAATGGAGTTCATTCAGCAGAGGGGGCTGTTACTAGTGGTGTTCCTCAGGGGTCAGTTCTGGGGCCTGTTTTGTTTAACATATTTATCTGCGATATCAGCAAAGGGCTACAGGGGAAAGTATGTCTCTTTGCAGATGATACAAAAATTTGCAACAGAGTGGATGTTCCAGGGGGGGTAGACAAAATGAGAAGTGATATACAACAATTGGAGGATTGGACAAATGACTGGGGTCTAAAGTTTAACACAGCAAAGTGTAAAATAATGCATTTAGGGAAGAAAAATCCAAATGTTAATTACAGACTCAATGACACTTTACTGACTGTTACAGACGAGGAACAGGACTTGGGAATTATTATTTCAGATGATTTAAAACTTAGTAAACAATGTAGTAATGCAGCGAGTAAGGCTAGCAGAATGCTTGGATGTATTGGTAGAGGTATTTGCAGCAGAAATAGTAAGGTTCTTATGCCACTTTATAGATCATTAGTTAGGCCTCATCTTGAGTATTGTGTGCAGTTCTGGAGACCATATCTTCAGAAGGATATTAACAAACTTGAATCTGTGCAAAGGAGGGCTACCAAAATGGTACATGGTCTAAAAAATAAAACTTACCAGGATAGGCTCAATGACCTAAATATGTATAGCTTAAAGGAGAGAAGGGAAAGAGGTGATATGATAGCAACTTTCAAGTACATTAAAGGGTTTAGTAAAACTGAGGCTGTGGGTATTTTACATAAAATGGAAAATTCAAGAACAAGGGGTCATGAGCTCAAGCTAAAGGGTAGTAGATTCAGAAGTAATTTGAGGAAGCACTTCTTTACAGAAAGAGTGATTGATTTATGGAATAAACTTCCTCAAGAGGTAGTAGCAACAAACACTGTGGGGGACTTTAAAAATGCATGGGACAAGCATAGGGCTATCCTACGAACTAGATAAGTTTATACTGTTAGGTAAGGTCGGGCAGACTTGCTGGGCCTATGGCTCTTATCTGCCGTCAATATCTATGTTTCTATGTTTCTATGTAACAAATAAGATTGGTGTAACTAGTTGGCAAGTCGGCCTGGCACACAGGCTGGCAGGCAGGAGGAAAATGCAATTCAAGGACACTAGTAGACTGCAGATTGACAGTCAAAACAGTGATTATTGACAGTTTTTGAAATACTGTTAAAAGAAATATGATTGGTGGCACTAATTGGCTAGTTGGGCCTGGCACACAGACTGGCAGGCAGGAGGAAAGTGCAATTCAATGGCACAAGCAAACTGAGGATTCAGAACAACAATCAAAATTTTTTTAATTTTAATTATTAACAATACTGTGACAACAATTATGATTGGTGTAAATAGTTGGCAAGACGGCCTGGCACACAGGCTGGCAGGCAGGAGGAAAGTGCAATTCAATGGCACGAGCAAACTGAGGATTCAGAATAACAATCCAAATTTTTTTAATTTTAATTATTAACAATACTGTGACAACAAATAAGATTGGTGTAACTAGTTGGCAAGTCAGCCTGGCACACAGGCTGGCAGGCAGGAGGAAAATGCAATTCGAGGACACTAGTAGACTGCAGATTGACAGTCAAAACAGTGATGATTGACAATTTTTGCAATACTGTTAAAAGAAATATGATTGCTGGCACTAATTGGCTAGTTGGGCCTGGCACACAGGCTGGCAGGCAGGAGGAAAGTGCAATTCAATGGCACGAGAAAACTGAGGATTCAGAATAACAATCAAAAATGTTTTAATTTTAATTATTAACAATACTGTGACAACAAATATGATTGGTGTAAATAGTTGGCAAGTCGGCCTGGCACACAGGCTGGCAGGCAGGAGGAAAGTGCAATTCAATGGCACGAGCAAACTGAGGATTCAGAATAACAATAAAAAAAAATGTAATTTTAATTATTAACAATACTGTGACAACAAATAAGATTGGTGTAACTAGTTGGCAAGTCGGCCTGGCACACAGGCTGGCAGGCAGGAGGAAAATGCAATTCAAGGACACTAGGAGACTGCAGATTCACAGTCAAAACAGTAATGATTTACAATTTTTTCAAGACTTTTAAAAGAAATATGATTGCTAGCACTACTTGGCTAGTTGGGCCTGGCACACAGGCTGGCAGGCAGGAGGAAAGTGCAATTCAATGGCACGAGAAAACTGAGGATTCAGAAAAACAATAAAAAATTTTTTTATTTTAAATAGTAACAATACTGTGACAACAAATATGATTGGTGTAACTAGTTGGTAAGTCGGCCTGGCACACAGGCTGGCAGGCAGGAGGAAAATGCAATTCAAGGACACTAGGAGACTGCAGATTCACAGTCAAAACAGTAATGATTTACAATTTTTTCAAGACTTTTAAAAGAAATATGATTGCTAGCACTACTTGGCTAGTTGGGCCTGGCACACAGGCTGGCAGGCAGGAGGAAAGTGCAATTCAATGGCACGAGAAAACTGAGGATTCAGAAAAACAATAAAAAAATTTTTTATTTTAAATAGTAACAATACTGTGACAACAAATATGATTGGTGTAACTAGTTGGTAAGTCGGCCTGGCACACAGGCTGGCAGGCAGGAGGGAACTGCAATTCAATGGCACTACTAGACTACAGATTCACAGTCAAAAAAGTGATGATTTACAATTTTTTCAATACTGTTTAAACAACTATGATTGCTGGCACTAATTGGCTAGTTGGGACTGGCACACAGGCTGCCAGGCAGGAGGAAACTGCAATTCAATGGCACTAGGAGACTGAAGATTTGCAGTCAAAAAAATTATGATTTAAAATGTTTTATATACTGTTACAAGAAATATGATTGGTGGCACTAATTGGCTAGTTGGGCCTGGCACACAGGCTGGCAGGCAGGAGGAAAGTGCAATTCAATGGCACAAGCAAAATGATGATTCACAATCGAACAATGTTTAATTTTAAATATTAACAATACTTTTACAACAACTATGATTGGTGGCACTAATTGGCTAGTTTGGGCCTGACACACAGGCTGGCAGGCAGGAGGAAACTGCAATTCAATGGCACGAGCAAACTGATGAATCACAAGCGAACAATTTGTAATTTTAAAGATTAACAATACTGTTACAACAACTATGATTGGTGGCACTAATTGGCTAGTTGGGCCTGGCACACAGTTTGGCAGGCAGGAGGGAGCTGCAATTCAATGGCACTACTAGACTGCAGATTCACAGTCAAAAAAATGATGATTTACAATGTTTTCAATACTGTTACAACAACTATGATTGGTGACACTAATTGGCTAGTTGGGCCTGGCACACAGGCTAGCATATATGAGTCGTGGCTGGTAGGTAGGGCAGCAATTTAACACAGTATGCTGTGTAAGTGAGAAAAACACAGGCCTGATAGAAAATTAAGTTAGATTACACTAGCAAAATAATTTAAAATTTTATATTTTAATATTAAAATAATGTTAAGAAGTGCACATATGAGTGGTCGCACTGGCTGGCTGCTACGTAGGGCAGCAATTAACAACAGTATGCTGTGTAAGTCAGATAGACAGTTAGACACAGGCCTGATAGAAAATAAAATTAGATTACACTAGCATAATGATTTAAAGATTTTTTTGGGGAATTTAAAGAAAAAGGTTAAGCACATATGAGTCGTGGCTGATAGCCTTGGAAGGGCAGCTATTAAAAACAGTAGGCTCTGTAAGTCAGATACACACACGCCTGATAGAAAATACAATTAGACTACACTAGAAAAATTATTTCATTTTTTTTTGGGGGGGGGGATTTAAAAAAGGTTAAACACATATGAGTCATGGCTCATAGACTAGGGAGGGCAGCAATTAAACACAGTATGCTCTGTAAGTCAGCAAAACACACAGGCCTGATAGAAAATGATATTAGATTACACTAACAAAAAAATGTAAACATTTTTTTTTTTAATTTAAAAGAAGGTGAAGCAGATATGAGTGGTGGCTGCCTGGCACAGAGCAATTAACCAAAAGACTGAAAAAAACTGAAGTATATTAATGCTGTGTGAGCCTGACAGACACAGGCCTGATAGAAAATGTAATTAGATTACACTAGCAAAATGATTTAAATTTTTTTTTTTAAATTTAAAATAATGTTATAAGCGGATACGACCACTGGTGGCTGGCATAGAGCAATGAACCAGAGTATATGCTGTGTGACACAGGCCTGATATAAAATGAAAATAAATTACACTAGCAAAATAATTTCAAATTTTTGTTGGTTAAATTTAAACTAATGTTGTTAGGCAGATATCAGTGGTGGCAGTAATCACAGCAGATGCTGTGAGCCTTACACACAGGCTGAAAGCAAGGCAAATGCTAATAAAAATACGAAAAAACAAACAAAACAAAAAACGGCTCAAATTATAGCCCTAAAAAGGGCTTTTTGGGGTGCTGTCCTTGCAACAGAGATGAGATGAGTCCTTCTGGACTGTAGTGGACACTAAATACACTAGCCTAGCTATCTATTTCCCTATAATGTCAGCAGCAGCAACACAAAATGTCCTCTCACTAACAAAGCAAGTTCGTTATGAGTCTAAAATGGCTGCTGCCAACAAGAGGGGAGGGTCTGTGAGGGAGTGTCTGATGCTGATTGGCTCTAATGTGTCAGAAGGCTGTGACATACAGGGTCAAAGTTTCCTCAATGATGACACATAGGGGGCGGATCGAACATCGCATGTGTTCGCCCTCAGCCGCGAATGCGAACATACTATGTTCGCCGTGAACCGTTCACGGGCGAACAGTTCGGGACATCACTAGTGTTTATGTGAGTGTGTACATGTTTCTGTATGTGTGCATGTGTTTATGTGAGTGTGTACATGTTTCTGTATGTGTGCATGTAGTTATGTGAGTGGTGTGTACATGTTTCTGTATGTGTGCATGAGTTTATGTGAGTGTGTACATGTTTCTGTATGTGTGCATTTGTTTATGTGAGTGTGTACATGTTTCTGTATGTTTGCATGTGTTTATGTGAGTGTGTACATGTTTCTGTATGTGTGCATGAGTGTATGGGTGTTAATATGTGTGTGTGTGTGTGCATGTGTTTATGTGAGTGTGTACATGTTTCTGTATGTGTGCATGTGTTTATGTGAGTGTGTGCATGTTTCTGTATGTGTGCATGTGTTTATGTGAGTGTGTACATGTTTCTGTATGTGTGCATGTGTTTATGTGAGTGTGTACATGTTCCTGTATGTGTGCATGACTTTATGTGAGTGTGTACATGTTTCTGTATGTGTGCTTGTGTTTATTTGAGTGTGTGCATGTTTCTGTATGTGTGCATGTGTTTATGTGAGTGTGTACATGTTTCTGTATGTGTGCATGAGTTTATGGGTGTTAATATGTGTGTGCACATGTGTTTGTGTATAAGTGTTTATGTGTGTGCATATGTACATATATGTGTACATGTGGGTGTATGTGTGCATGTGTAGATGTGTTTGCATAGGCAATTGTGTATGTTTGCATGTGTTTATGTGTGTTTGTAGATATATGTGTATGTGCACATAAGTAAATGTGTGTGCATACGTGTGTCTATGTTTGCATGTCTTTATGGGTGTGTGTAGATACATGTGTATGCGCGCATCTGTTAATGTGTGTGCATACGTGTGTGTATGAGTCAGTGAGGGCCTTAAAATAACATTTAATTTCACAGAGCTTTGTGTGACAATGTCTGCAGTATAACAGTTAATGAATAATACAGGTAAATGAGGGATGTCAAGGGGATCTAATTGTATTTCCTGTATAATTTCCATAGATACCTAAATCAGTTTGTAATGAAATCTGTGCCCATGGATACAGAAAGGTTCCTTGGAAGGAATATCCTGTCTGCTGCTATGGTTGTGTGCCTTGTGCAGAGGGAGAGATCTCCAACACAACGGGTGAGTGAGTCCTGTATTAATGGCCCATAATGCAGTGCAGGTTATTGAAAGACATAAGACTGTAAAAACAATGGCTTCATTTACAATCTGACGGCTAGATTACAAGTTTTGTTGGTAATGGTGTGCGGTGCTAACGAGCATTTTATTCTCACCGCTCACTTAAGACAACGCTTGTATTACAGGCTTTTACAAACCCGGCTTTAGCCGCAGAAAAGTGAACGGAGAGCAAAATTTTGCTCCACATCTCACCTCAATACCAGCGCTGCTTACGTTAGCGGTGAGCTGGTAAAACGTGCTCATGCACGATTTCCCCATAGGAATTAATGGGGGAGAACCGGCTGAAAAAAAACTGCAAAAAAGCAGCGTTCAGCTTCTAACGCAGCCCCTTTGATTCCTATGGAGAAATACATTTTATGTCTACACCTAACACCCTAACATGAACCCTGAGTCTAAACACCCCTAATATTACACTTATTAACCCCTAATCTGCCGCCCCCGACATCGCCGACACCTACATTATATTATTAACCAGTAATCTGCCGCTCCAGACACCGCCGCCACCTACATTATACTTATGAACCCCTAATCTGCTGCCCCCAACATCGCCCACACCTACATTATATTTATTAACTTCTAATCTGCCGCCCCTAATGTCGCTGCAACCTACCTACAATTATAAACCACTAATGTGCCGCCGCAACTATATTATAGTTATTAACCCCTAAAACTAAGTCTAACTCTAACCCCCCTAACTTAAATATAATTTAAATAAATCTAAATAAAATGACTACAATTAAAACTAAATACTTACCTATAAAATAAACCCTAAGATAGCTACAATATAACTAATAGTTACATTGTATCTAGTTTAGGGTTTATTTTTATTTTATAGGCAACTTTGTATTTATTTTAACTAGGTAGAATAGTTATTAAATAGTTACACCTAACACTACACTATAATTAAATTAATTCCCTAAATTAACTACAATTAAATACAATTAAATTAAAGTATCTAAAGTACGGAAAAAAAACACTAAGTAACAGAAAATAATAAAATAATTACAAGTTTTTTTAAACTAATTACACCTACTCTAATCCCGATAATAAAAAAAACATATAAAAAAAAAAAATATTAATAAAAAGCCCTACCCTATACTAAATTACAAATAGCCCTTAAAAGGGCCTTTTCGGTGCATTTTCCCAAAGTAATCAGTTATTTTACCTGAAAAAAGTACAATACCCCCCCAACATTAAAACCCACCACCCACACAACCAACCCTACTCTAAAACCCACCCAATACCTCCTTTAAAAAACTAACAATAACTCCTTGAATATCACCCTACCTTGAGAAGTCTTCACCCAACCGGGCAGAAGTCCTCAACGAAGCCGGGCGAAGTGGTCCTCCAGACGGGCAGAAGTCTTCATCAAGACAGCATCTTCTATCTTCATCCATCCGGCGTGGAGCGGGTCCATCTTCAAGACATCCGACGCGGAGCATCCTCTTCTATCTTCATCCAACGACTGAATGAAGGTTTCTTTAAATGACGTCATCCAAGATGGCGTCCCTTCAATTCCGATTGGCTGATAGAATTCTATCTGCCAATCGGAATTAAGGTAGGAAAAATCCTATTGGCTGATGCAATCAGCCAATCTGATTGAACTTCAATCCTATTGGCTGATTGGAACAGCCAATAGGATTGAGCTTGAGTTCTATTGGCTGATTGGAACAGGATTTTTTCTACCTTAATTCCGATTGGCTGATAGAATTCTATCAGCCAATCGGAATTGAAGGGACGCCATCTTGAATGACGTCACTTAAAGGAACCTTCCTCAGAAGAGGATGCTCCCCGTCGGATGTCTTGATGATGGACCCGCTCCATGCCGTCTGGATGAAGACTTCTGCCCATCTGGAGGACCACTTCGCCCGGCTTCGTTGAGGACTTTGGCCCGGTTAGGCGAAGACTTCTCAAGGTAGGGTGATCTTCAAGGGGTTAGTGTTAGGTTTTATTAAGGGGTTATTGGGTGGGTTTTAGAGTAGGGTTGGGTGTGTGGGTGTTGGGGGGGTATTGTACTTTTTTTAAAGTTAAAAGAGCTGATTACTTTGGGGCAATGCCCCGCAAAAGGCCCTTTTAAGGGCTATTTGTAATTTAGTATAGGGTAGGGCTTTTTTATTTTGGGGGGCTTTTTTATTTTATTAGGGGGATTAGATTAGGTGTAATTAGTTTAAAAAACTTGTAATTATTTTATTATTTTCTGTAATTTAGTGTTTTTTTTCCGTACTTTAGATAATTGTATTTAATTGTATTTAATTGTAGTTAATTTAGGGAATTAATTTAATTATAGTGTAGTGTTTGGTGTAATTGTAATTTAGGTAAATTTGTCTTTATTTTAACTAGGTAGCTATTAAATATTTAATAACTATTTAATAACTATTGTACCTATTAAAATAAATACAAAGTTGCCTGTAAAATAAAAATAAACCCTGAGATAGCTACCATGTAACTATTAGTTATATTGTAGCTATCTTAGGGTTTATTTTACAGGTAACTATTCCATTTTAAATAGGAGTAATTTAGTCAATTGTAATAATTTTATTTTGATTTATTTAAATTATATTTAAGTTAGGTGGGTGTTAGGGTTAGATTTAGGGGTTAATACATTTAATATAGTTGCAGCAATGGTGAGGGCAGCAAATTAGGGGTTAATAAATGTAGGTAGGTGTCGGTGATGTTAGGGATGGCAGATTAGGGGTTAATAAAATTTAACTAGTGTTTGCGATGCGGGAGTGCGGCGGTTTAGGGGTTAATATATTTTTTATAGTGGCGGCGATGTCCGGTTTGGCAGATTAGGGGTTAAAAATGTTATTTTAGTGTTTGCGATGTGGGGGGGGGGGGCTCGGTTTAGGGGTTAATAGGTAGTTTATTGGTGTTAGTGTACTTTTTAGCACTTTAATTAAGAGTTTTATACTACGGCGTTAGCCCATAAAACTCTTAACTACTGACTTTAAAATGCAGTACCAGGCTTGACAGGAGAGGGTCTACCACTCACTTTTTGGAAGACTCATAATACCGGCGTTAGGCAAATCCCATTGAAAAAATAGGATACGCAATTGACGTAAATGGATTTGCTGTATTTTCGAGTCTGGCCAAAAAAATTAGCGGTACACCTGTACCTGCAAGGTTCGTAATACCAGCGGACGTTAAAAAGCAGCGTTGGGAAAAAATGTGTTTTCAGTTAAAGGGACTTTTCGTTATGAGACAATCACAATTGTGGGTTTTTAGGTGTTTGAGCTTAAAACGTGTTATTATTAGTATTATTAGCATGAAGCCGGAATGTTCTCAATCAATTTTCTCTGTACTTTTCAACAGGTTTTGGAGACCTTTTCACTTATCTAATTTGAAACTTAAAGGGACTTTAAAAACTGCCATTTGACCTAGTTGCCAGTATTCCTTGATGATTTGAAATAATTCTATTATATTGAGAATGCGTAATACACTCTGAAATTGCCACAGACACCATTTTAGAGGTATATTTCAATGCATAAAAGAACAAGAATAAATGATATTGCGCTAGACCCAAACCAAATGTATGTGTAGATATTTATAGTATATACGATATTGCAATAATGTTGCTAAAATATTGCTATACCTCTATTGATGGATGAAGGTGACCAGCTTCAGATATAAAATTCCCTGCATAAAATGCACACATACACTAGTATAAAATATTATCCACAAATATTGCAGCTCATAAAGTAATTAGTGCTGCGGAATCTGTTGGCGCTCTACAAATAACCGATAATAATAATAATAATAAGTAATCTTAAGGACTGTAACAACTTGCATGTCTCTTTAAGGATGTTTGACCTATCCCCATCAGGCCTATATATATTCGTATAGGTGCTGGTACAGCTCTCTATCACTGTCCTACTCAAGCCATTCCTTGTGGTGCTAATTCAGCACATTCCCATTGAACGACTAAAGCCTCTTCCTCTCCTACGGCTCTGAATGGTCTCTTGTGGGCATGCAGGCTATTTTACGTTTCCTGCACTCCTCCATAAGCCACCTTCAGTCTGCCTGACAGTTTACTCACTGCCGCCACAGAACCACTGCTGACGTCATCAGCTATTGCCGTGTTGCCTGAGTCTCAGCCGCCTTGCTCACAGCTGCAGCGTCCTGCTTGTTCCATGCTGCTGAACCGGGGCTCGCTTCTTCCCCAGCACTGTGCTTACTTCTGCTGCCTGTAAGCTTTACCGGAACGGCTCCCCTCCAGCCAAATCATACATTATACGGATCAGGGACTCTCATTAATTATTGCAGCACATGCGGTCTCTCCTGAGTATTCAGAGGCACTCTGGAAACATTAACCTTCCTATATGCTCACCAAAACCGTACATAAAGAAATTAATTTAAAAAGGGCAAGCACTCGCTGGTATTTTTAAACAACTTTTTTGTGTACAGTAAAACTGTTTTTGTGTACAGTAAAAACTGTTGTTTAAAAATACCAGCGAGTGCTTGCCCTTTTTAAATTAATTTCTTTATGTACATATATATATACTGTGATACCCACAATATATCATAGTGCTAACTATGCTGTTCTAGTTATTTCACTAGATATAAGTGGCATACCAATACTGTCTGCTACCTGAATTCATTATTAGTTATTTTGTATTCACTCTGTTCACTGTTACACAAACGATTTATTGTTATTTCACATATAGGGCCCCATTACATATGCAGCGTCGCCCGCAAAAAGACGGCGATGCCGGTTTTTACACTGTTTTGATATCACATATACAGCGTAGCATACAAGTTACGCCCGTATATTTCACCCGTCGCTCGCAATTTTTATTCCCATAGGCTAACATGGGACCGCATCGTAATTCGGTATCCAATATCCAGCGCAAGGCCTTACGTGGCGAAAATGGAGAAATCGTACTCCATTTTTACCTCGCCATAAAAGGCAGCCGTAGAATGCCTTGCACTGAGTATGGGAGCACCGTAACTCCCAAAAATGCCTGGAAAAATAAACTGACACCTAACGCATGCGCAATGTCTATCTACCTGTCAACGGCAATCCCCCATCGCAATAACTAATAAACTCTATTAACCCCTAAACCGCCATAGCCCACACCACAAGTAATAACTCAATTATTAACCCCTAAACCGCCAAAGCCCACAACGCAAGTAACCTATTCAAGTATTAACACCTAAACCGCCATAGCCCACATAGCCTATTAAATGTATTAACCCCTAATCTGCCACCACCAACGTCGCCGCCTCTATAATAAAGTTATTAACCCCTAAACCTAAGTCTAACCCTAGCCCTAACACCCCCTAACTTAAATATAATTTAAATAAATCTAAATAATATTACTGTTATTAACTAAAGTATTCCTATTTAAAACTAAATACTTACCTATAAAATAAACCCTAAGGCCTAGATTTAGAGTTCGGCGGTAGCCGTCAAAACCAGCGTTAGAGGCTCCTAACGCTGGTTTTGGGCGCCCGCTGGTATTTGGAGTCAGTGATTAAAGGGTCTAACGCTCACTTTTCAGCCGCGACTTTTCCATACCGCAGATCCCCCTACGCCATTTGCGTAGCCTATCTTTTCAATGGGACCTTTCTAACGCTGGTATTTAGAGTCGTTTCTGCAGTGAGCGTTAGAGCTCTAACGACAAGATTCCAGCCGCCTGAAAATAGCAGGAGTTAAGAGCTTTCTGGCTAACGCCGGTTTATAAAGCTCTTAACTACTGTACCCTAAAGTACACTAACACCCATAAACTACCTATGTACCCCTAAACCGAGGTCCCCCCACATCGCCGCCACTCGATTAAAATTTTTAACCCCTAATCTGCCGACCGCCACCTACGTTATACTTATGTACCCCTAATCTGCTGCCCCTAACACCGCCGACCCCTATATTATATTTCTTAACCCCTAACTTGCCCCCCACAACGTCGCCGCAAGCTACTTAAAATAATTAACCCCTAATCTTCCGACCGCAAATCGCCGCCACCTACGTTATCCCTATGTACCCCTAATCTGCTGCCCCTAACACCGCCGACCCCTATGTTATATTTATCAACCCCTAATCTGCCCCCCTCAACGTCGCCGACACCTGCCTACACTTATTAACCCCTAATCTGCCGAGCGGACCTGAGCGCTACTATAATAAAGTTATTAACCCCTAATCCGCCTCACTAACCCTATCATAAATAGTATTAACCCCTAATCTGCCCTCCCTAACATCGCCGACACCTAACTTCAATTATTAACCCCTAATCTGCCGACCGGAGCTCACCGCTATTCTAATAAATGTATTAACCCCTAAAGCTAAGTCTAACCCTAACACTAACACCCCCCTAAATTAAATATAATTTTTATCTAACGAAATAAATTAACTCTTATTAAATAACTTATTCCTATTTAAAGCTAAATACTTACCTGTAAAATAAATCCTAATATAGCTACAATATAAATTATAATTATATTATAGCTATTTTAGGATTAATATTTATTTTACAGGCAACTTTGTAATTATTTTAACCAGGTACAATAGCTATTAAATAGTTAAGAACTATTTAATAGTTACCTAGTTAAAATAATAACAAATTTACCTGTAAAATAAATCCTAACCTAAGTTATAATTAAACCTAACACTACCCTATCAATAAAATAATTAAATAAACTACCTACAATTACCTACAATTAACCTAACACTACACTATCAATAAATAAATTAAACACAATTGCTACAAATAAATACAATTAAATAAACTAGCTAAAGTACAAAAAATAAAAAAGAACTAAGTTACAGAAAATAAAAAAATATTTACAAACATAAGAAAAATATTACAACAATTTTAAACTAATTACACCTACTCTAAGCCCCCTAATAAAATAACAAAGCCCCCCAAAATAAAAAATTCCCTACCCTATTCTAAATTAAAAAAGTTACAAGCTCTTTTACCTTACCAGCCCTGAACAGGGCCCTTTGCGGGGCATGCCCCAAGAATTTCAGCTCTTTTGCCTGTAAAAGAATAAATACAATACCCCCCCCCCCAACATTACAACCCACCACCCACATACCCCTAATCTAACCCAAACCCCCCTTAAATAAACCTAACACTAAGCCCCTGAAGATCTTCCTACCTTGTCTTCACCATCCAGGTATCACCGATCCGTCCTGGCTCCAAGATCTTCATCCAACCCAAGCGGGGGTTGGCGATCCATAATCCGGTGCTCCAAAGTCTTCCTCCTATCCGGCAAGAAGAGGACATCTGGACCGGCAAACATCTTCTCCAAGCGGCATCTTCGATCTTCTTCCATCCGGTGCGGAGAGGGTCCATCTTGAAGCAGGCGACGCGGATCCATCCTCTTCTTCCGATGTCTCCCGACTAATGACGGTTCCTTTAAGGGACGTCATCCAAGATGGCGTCCCTCGAATTCCGATTGGCTGATAGGATTCTATCAGCCAATCGGAATTAAGGTAGGAATTTTCTGATTGGCTGATGGAATCAGCCAATCAGAATCAAGTTCAATCCGATTGGCTGATCCAATCAGCCAATCAGATTGAGCTCGCATTCTATTGGCTGTTCCGAGTGGGTCAAATCCCTAAATGAAATAGGGGGACAGGTTCAACTTAAAGAAGTTTCCAGTTACAATGAAGTGGATTTCCTTGATCTAAGAATTTATAAAGTTGACAACAAACTTGGCACTACTTTATTTAAGAAGACTACCGATAGGAATACACTGTTGCACGCTTCTAGTTACCATCCCAGATCACTCATAAAAGCTATCCCTAAGGCACAGATGCTGAGAGTCTTTCACAACAATACATCTGAAGAGAACCGTGAGTTAGAACTAAAAGAAATGGAATCACGATTCTACAACAGAGGATATAATGGCAGCATTATAAGGGACGCAAGGTCTCAGGTGAACATAGAGACGACCAAAAGAGACCACCAAAAGAGGATGAATTTCGTCACAGCATACACTCCTAGCACGAGAACACTAGGAGTAACATTAAAAGAGAAATGGGATATTGTTCAGACAGATCCATCATTACCTTACCAGAGCTATGGGCCACCCAGAATTGGGTACAAAAGAGGAAGAAACCTAAAAGACATTCTAATGAAAACAGATCCAACTGACAGCTATAACAAGGTTACATCAGCTACCAAAAGAGGTTCCTACAAATGTCCAAGCTGTGTAACGTGCAACTCCATGCTGCAATGCAAACAGTTCAGACATCCACTCAACAATACA
Source organism: Bombina bombina (assembly GCF_027579735.1). Taxonomy (NCBI): domain Eukaryota; kingdom Metazoa; phylum Chordata; class Amphibia; order Anura; family Bombinatoridae; genus Bombina; species Bombina bombina. The sequence continues at coordinate 1,264,738,473 of NC_069501.1, read as the reverse complement.
AGCTACAGGATTAAGCACTACCTTACTTGTACCACAAAGTTTGTGGTATACATGCTGAATTGCAGCTGTGGCCTATTTTACATAGGTAAAACCTAAGATGACATCAAGAAAAGGATGGCCAACCACAGGAGTGCCATTCGGACGGCAAATGATAAAGGAAAGAGTGATCAGCCGGTGGCCAGACATTTCCTGGAGAAGGGACACTCTGTGGCTGACCTAAGATTCAAGCTCATTGACCATGTACCCCCACTTCCTAGGGGAGGTGATAGGGACACTCGCCTCCTACAGAAAGAGGCTGAGTGGATCTTCAAACTGGACACTATACACCCCAGAAGTTTGAATATGGGAATAGACTGGCATTGTTTTTTATGATTTAATCTGGCTATTTTTTATGTATTTTTTGTTTTTTATTCTTTAATTTTTTGAATGTACTGTGTATTCCATTTGTTGAACTTGAAGTCTATATGTAGATTAACACAATCTACTGTCCGTATACATGCACCCATCCCGTGTTTAACCTTTATGAGGAGGGCCCAGGGGGAACCCATTCTTGGGTCTGGTCTGTACTTTAGGCTACCAGGTGTCACATACACATGATGCACACTTAATTAGAGTCACCTTTTTGAGTACTAGTTTTATTAGCCATGAATCATTGGACACTGTTCTAATATTTTTATTTACATCATAGTTTTTGAGTGGGGCTTGCCCCATTGGGCCAATCAAATTATTTTACACATGAACTTATGGGTCCCTGATTACTATAGTGTTTTTAGTGTTTCTTGTGGTTTACATATGTCTGGCAGCCCGCATTATGCATCCTTTTTGTAGCCATGTATCATTAGACACAGTTCTGATACTTTTATGCACATTATGGATTTTGAGTGGTGCCTGCCCTATCAAGAACGTCCACATTAGTTTATGGGTCCCTAATTTTTCTAGCGGGTTAGATCTATTATTTTTTAGCGGGTTAGATGTAGTTTTTTAGTTGTAGTGGTTTATAAATGTCTGGCCGCACCGCATGATGCACACGTTCCCCGCTATGGCCCCAATGCATCTGACTATAATCCGTACTGATTCATGCCTGAGATATTGTTACAGGGTCCCTGCCCTGCCTTCCCATAGATGCTACATGTTGCTCAATTTCTTCTACTGTTTGTAATAATATTATCCACACTGGTGTAGGGGCTTGTCTCCTATAGCCTATTAGAACCCTAGCCGTGCTCAAAGGGGGCAGGCCGGTCCGGGCAGATTCGCTTTGTGCACTACCATTGATAGTCCGCTGTTGACACTGTAAGGTGTAAGCACGAGTGCGATACGGGGCCTGACAGAGACATATGGTAAGACATATTGGGAATAGGCTAATGCACCTATATTACTTACACAACATAGAGGCCATGTCAGACTTAGCCCATTGGGTTCAAAGGTATATTTTGTGGTCGCCTGTTGTGTCTTTTTAGAGTGATTACAACACTGTCAGTTACGAGTATGATTTCTGAATGCTGTTTAATTTTGATATTGACACAGGGGTGCTGCCCTGCCTTCCTTTAGACGCTGCATGTTGCCCAACACCTGCAGTGTTACTATTCCTTTGTAATAACATTACCCACACCGGTGTAGGGACTTGTCTCTTACGGCCTATAGGAATCCTAGCTATGCACAATGGGGGCGGGCCGCTCCGGGCAGATATGCATGCGCACTACCCTTGATATTCCGCTGTTGACACTGTAAGGTGTAAGCGCGAGTGCGGTCCGGGGCCTGACATAGACATACGGTATGGCACGTTGGGAATGGGCTACTACACTATTGCACTTATATTACTTAAACATCGTATAGGTCATGTCAGACTTAGCCCGTAGGGTTCGCACACATATATATTTTGAGGTCTCCAGTAGTTTATTTAAGTAATTGCAACATTGTCAATAGCTAGTGTGATTTCTGGATACATGAATGGTACGGATGGTCTAATGCAATGATAGACTTACAATATATGCTTTGAATTGCGACAGTAAGTGCAGCTCATAGTAATGAACTGCTGAATTACAATTGAACTTTTTTCTGCTCTTGCTTATCAGTTTGTGATGTTACTTTGTATATGATACATTGCTACTAGAGTTTTATCTGGAATCACTAATATGCATGATAGGTACCGAGTGGTATAATTAGATGTCTATCTGCTAATTAACCTGGAACTAATTAATCATGATTATAGCCTTAATTGGGTTCTTTGATGTGATTGTTGCTTTATTCACAATATTTACACAATATTTTGGCGGTTTTTCCACAAAGGGGAGGGGTTTATGTATGCTTAAATGTTTGATTCACTTGTATGTTGTTGGTCTGATGAAGGGGAGCATTCCCCGAAACGTTACCGATTAAACTATCTGTTTAAAACTTAAGTCCAGAGAGTGCTGTTTCCTGTTTTGATATATATATATATATATATATATATATATATATATATATATATATATATATATATATATATATATATATACAAACAAAGAGGTATCAGCACACATCCATTTTCCAAAGCACAACATATTTTTTACTGCTGCAAAAAATTGCCTGCAAATACATCAAGAGACAACTATTATTTTTTAAATAATATTGGGAACTTAGTCACACAATATGGCCATATTCTGCTTAGCCTGTCACCACTTTCAAGGTGCCCCAATTCGACTGGTCCTACTCTACAGTCCTTTTGCCACAGAGGGCTGAAACATTCCTGCTTTTACTCTTCATAATAGAATGAGACTCCCTGGCTTTATATTCACAACTCTATAACACTGTTATGAGCACACCTGAACTTGGGTGGGGTGCTTAAACCAATGGGAGATGGTCAGTCTCCCTGGTAATTTTAAATACAAATACAAAATTTGTTTTTTTTAGCACACCTAAAAAAAAAAAGAATCAATTATACTTGTTCAATATAGCAGACATTTATCCAATATAGTATCAGTTTCAGATCAATATACAGTGGATATAAAAAGTCTACACACCCCTGTTAAAATGTCAGGTTTCTGTGATGTAAAAAAATAGACAAAGATAAATCATTTCAGAACTTTTCCACCTTTAATGTGATCTATAAACTACACAACTCAATTGACAAACAAACTGAAATATTTAAGGTGGAGGGAAGTAAACAAAAAAAATAAAATAATGTGGTTGCATAAGTTTGCTTCAACAAAGTATTAGTTTAAGGGTGTGCACACTTATGCAACCATATTATTATTTTCGTGGCCGGACTGTTATCCGACTGACGCTTTTCCGACGGACATTTGTCCGACGGACAATATTCCGAAAGGCATTTATCCGGCTGCTGGGTGGGAATGAAGCTTAAAAATCACGGTTTTATAACATTTTTAATAGTGGACTGACAAAAGACAATTAAATCAACTTATATATAACATATTAATTATAATATATAATATTATAATTATAATAATTATATTATGTGTTAAAAGTACATCGTGAGGGTAGGGACCCATGGATAGGTTCCCAGAGGCAGTTGCGGCGCCCGAGTCACTGATTGTAACAGAAAATTTTGGATCGTATCTGCCCTCGGCCGAATGTATCTTGATTTATTTAAGTAAATCTTATATATTATGTGCTATTGCCTTTAAAAAGTCTAATCTTGAGTATTCACTGTATTTTTCTAAAACTTTCATTATCCTGTTGTTTATGATTTCATATTTTTTGGGGGGTTTTCTCAGTTCAACTCCAGAATCAATTTTTTCAATTGTTAACTCCCATTCTGCTTGTTCTTTTCTTATTTTTGAAACTAGTCTGCAAATGCTTGGGTGGGTTATAGACATTCGTTGGTCAAATGCTCTGTGCCATCCTTCTAGAGAGTTGTTTGTTCTAGGTAACCCTAGTTTTGTTCTTTCAAAAGTGTTCCACATCGTAATATCGAAAGTAGGTTTTCTTCTTGTACCTTGTTGTAGTTCGCCAATCCAGGTTTTTTCAAAATAATTTAAAAATTCAGATAAAATGCTACTGTTTTGTTTTTCTATTGATTTTACAAAGTCATTAAATGTTTCAACTACATCTTCCACTGGCACAAATGCTAATGCTTCTAAGCATTTTATGATCAGAGCATTTTTTTCATTATTATACCATATTTTTAAGCCCAATGATTGTATTTTTCTCCACAGGCATTGGGAAAAATGGAAAAAGCATCCATAAATTATTGTATTTTGTAAAAAATTTGTCATGCAATTTATTGCTGCTCTTTCAAAATCTACAGTAATTGATATAGGATTGATATCTGGATTTTTTTCTTTTATAATACTAAAAATTAAATTATAAGTTTCCTGATTTTTATTTTTTGATATGCAGTATACTAATGGTATGGTATGGTTATCTTCTATTAAAACATGTATTGTATACAACTGAAAACCTAAAGGAGCTGAGTCAAATGTTCCGTCACAGAGCCAGTGTTGTTTTTTTGAAAGAAGATCTACATTTTTTTTAGTAGACAGAATGATTAAATTTTCACTTTCGTGCATGATGAAATTTTCTCCTCTGGTTGTTTTTCTTAAATCATCATTTAAAATGTTTCCATTTGGTGTTGTTCGATGTCGACGTACCATTCTGGCAAGAGTTTCTTTTTTAGGTAGAGCTCCTGCTGCTTCAAGGGGGAAATTAGATGTGCAATTTTGTATTATGCTTGATGTTACTTCTTCTGAATTTTTAGCAACTTCTTTTATTTTTTCAATTGTTTTCATAGATAAAATTCTTGCTGCATTAGGTGGATGTGAATGATTTGATGCATCTTTTTCAATTATATCATTAATGGTTTTTAGCCTTCCTCCACAAAAACCTTTTTTTTCACATCTCCAATATGTTACATTTTCTTTTTTTTTGTCTACAATGTATGCATAACCTTCATATAACATTTTTCTTCCTCCTTTACACGTCTTTATGAACTCCATTTTTTTAATTTGATGTTTTTTTTAAATTTATTTATTTAAGTGTTTGTGTTGTTTTTTTTACCTCAGTAGCCACAATATATATTTAAATTTTCCGCTTTTTTACTGATGACAATTATGCAATTACGTGATTGCGTGATTGTGCTGTTCGGCGTGCAGTCGGAAGCAGTGTATATCGGACATATGTCTGACGGACGAATGTGCTTCGGCATTTTGTCCGTCGGAATTTTGTCCGAGCACCATTATTTTTACTTCCCTTCACCTAAAAGATTTCAGTTTGTTTTTCAATTGAGTTGCATAGTTTATAGGTCACATAAAAGGTGGAAAAAGTTCTGAAATGATTTATCTTTGACTCATTTTTTAAATCGCTGAAACCTGCCATTTTAATATGGTTGTGTAGATTTTTATATCCAATATATATATATATATAAAATATCTCATTGTGTAGTTCATTACCAAATATAGAAAATAACTATATATTTTGTGCGTAGTGGAGGATTTTAAACTCACCTTTTACCTCCCCCTAATTTAAAATGTTGTTGTGTTTTGCCCGGAAACAACTTCACCCAGCAGTAATTCAAACTGTCTCCCAGCTGATGAGTGGCAATAACCACAAAACAGTCTGTTCTGGGATAGTTATGAATCACTGCACTAACCTTAGCTAAGTTTATAAGCTGTGTGAACAGCGATGCTTTGGTGTAAAGGGAATCTGCTGAAAAGCAGACATGAAGTAAAAAGGTGTGTCATTGTGAACCTAATTTGCATATCTTACCCAGAATTCCTTGCTGCATTGGAAACATTGTATTCCAGAGGTTTTCTGTGGGAAAAACAGGCCTACTGGCCTGTCTAGATTTGTTAATGAACTACACAATGAGTTATTTTCTATATATTTTGTGCGTAGTGGAGGATTTTAATCTCACCTTTTACCTCCCCCTAATTTAAAATGTTGTTGTATATATATATATATATATATATATATATATATAAAATAACGGAAAAGATTGCACTCTCAGGACTTTTTCAATAAGTAATCAAAGGTACTTTAATGAAACGTTTTCGGGGATCTTGTCCCCTTCGTCAGCATAAGAAGTGAGAGAAAATCCCACAATTTATAATAAGTGCTTAAAGGGATACTATCCCCAATTTTTTTTCTTTCATGATTCAGATAGTTCATGCAATTTTAAGCAACTTTCTAATTTACTCCTATTATCAATTTTTCTTTGTTCTCATGTTATCTTGATTTGAAAAAGCAGTAATGAAAGGTTAGGAGCCGGCCCATTTTTAGTTCAGCACCTGGGTAGCACTTGTGTCATGAGCGCTTCCGTTCATCGCCGTGTCGCCGCGGCTCCCGGAACTCCTCTGTGTCTCTGACGTCATGTTGCTTAGCAACATGACGCTTTCTCTCACACCCCTCTGATGACGGTTACACTCCTGCCCTTTAAATCTCGGCGGGAGATCTGAATCTGGGCCCGTTTGTTTGTTTCCCTGGATTGTGAGTACCATATCAGTTTATTCTTCTGTGTACCGACTTCTGCCTGCCTGACCTAGCCTCTTGCCTAATCCCTACTTGCTGATATTTGGACATTGACTTCTGCCTGCCTGACCTTGCCTGTAGCTATTACCCTTTTGCTGATACTTGGATGCCGACTTCTGCTTGCCTGACCCTGTCTTTTGCCTATACCTTTTGCTGATATTTGGATGCCGACTTCTGCCTGCCTGACCTTGCTTTGGCCTTTACCTTTAAACCTATTCTTTGTTAAACAAGACCTGCTTAAAGGGACATTTTACTTTTACAAGCTGCAAAAGAGAATTTTGCCTTTCTGTTTGTTATACACCTGCTTAAAAGGGACATTTACTTTTACAAGCTGCAAAAGAGAACTTTGCCTTTCTGTTTGTTATACACCTGCTTAAAAGGGACATTTACTTTTACAAGCTGCAAAAGAGAACTTTGCCTTTCTGTTTGTTATACACCTGCTTAAAAGGGACATTTACTTTTACAAGCTGCAAAAGAGAACTTTGCCTTTCTGTTTGTTATACACCTGCTTAAAAGGGACATTTACTTTTACAAGCTGCAAAAGAGAACTTTGCCTTTCTGTTTGTTATAAACCTGCTTAAAGGGACATTATACTTTTACAAGCTGCAAAAGAGAACTTTTCCTTTGTTTTACAAGCCTGCTAAAGAGGACCTTTTTCAGAAGCTTCAAGTAAGAGCATTTCCTTTTTGTTCTTTGTACTACTTAAAGGGACGTTTTATCCTTTGTGGCTTTCCTGCATTCTGGAACAATATTCATTTTTGTTATCTTCTAATCTGCTTCCTGAGTGGGTCACGTCCTGGATATTTCTCAGTGTGCTAGCGTGTGCTTTCAATTCACGCTAGCAGTTGGGTTACATCCCGGATTGATTCCAGAGCGGCTGACATTACAAACGGGCCATAAAAATGGACCCCACTGAATTATCTATGGCCGTGGCTCACCAGGGACAGCTCTTGGGTTCTCATGCCACTCACTTGCAGTCTCTGGACACTAAACTTGATCAAATTACTGCTCTATTACAAAATTTGGTTGCTACCGCACCTCCCAATCCTAATCCCAATCCAAATCCGATTGAGGCATTACCTCCTCCGATTCCTAACAATCAGTCTCAGGTACAACTAAGTCCCAGGATTCCTCTTCCGGATAAATATGATGGGAATCCTGAAGAATGTAGAGGCTTTTTGAATCAATGCCGTCTTCATTTCCGAAATAGCCCTACTCTCTTTGCTACTGCCTCTTCTAGAATCACGTTTCTTATTTCCTTAATGAAAGGAAAAGCCTTGGCTTGGGTGTCACCTTTGCTAGAAAAGAATGATCCTATACTGTTGGATGTTGATACATTTCTATCTACATTCTCAAACGTATTCGATAAACCTGGAAGGTCATCCGCTGCTGAAGCAACTCTCCTGGATTTACGTCAAGGAAATCAACCAGTCTCTCAATATGCAATTGAGTTCCGCACCCTTGCCTCTGAAACCACTTGGAATCAGGGAGCACTCAGAGCCGCTTTCCGTAAAGGACTTTCTGAGCGTCTCAAGGATGAATTGGTGTATCGTGAACTTCCAGAGTCCTTAGAAGCCTTAATAAATCTCTGTATCAGTCTCGACGCCAGGTTTCGTGAACGCCAACAAGAAAAGGATAGAACACAGAGGACTGCCACTCGAACTCCTTTTCGTTTAGCTCCTCGTTTTTCTAATCCAGTCACTCCAGCCTCTCCTACTACTGATCAGGCTGAACCCATGGAAGTAGGAAGTATAAAATTAACTGAGACTGAACGCTTAAGAAGACGGACTCTTGGCTTATGTCTGTACTGTGGCCTTAAAGGACATTTATTAAGGGATTGTCCTACTAGGCCAGTAAAAGCCAGGGCTTAACTCTAGTCCAGGGAACTGAGTTAAGCCAAAATAGTGGTCATTCCCTATACAAGAAACTCTTTGTTCCAGTAACTCTTCTAATTGGACATAAGAAGATCTATACCCAAGCTCTAATTGATTCTGGTGCTGGAGGTGTGTTCATTGACTCTACATTTGTTTCTACTCATTCTATACCCTTACTAAAGAAGGAGTATTCCATTTCAGTCTCTACGGTCAGTGGAGATCCTTTGGGTTCTGGATACATTCAGTTTTCTACTCAACCCTTAATCCTCACCGTAGGAATACTTCATTCTGAGACAATTTGTTTCGATGTCATTCCCACTCCGCAATTTCCCATTATCTTGGGATTACCCTGGCTCCAGATTCACAATCCCATTTTTTCTTGGACTTTCGGTGAACTCACTTCCTGGGGATCTACATGCCAGACTAAATGTCTTCAAAAGATTACTAAGTTACCACTCACTATTGCTCTCACAGTTGAAACTCCGGAATCCTTACCTATGCATTACCATGACTTTGTGGATGTCTTCTCCAAAAAAGAAGCGGAACGTCTTCCTCCTCATCGCCCTTTTGATTGTCCCATTGACCTCCTTCCTGGGGCTGCCTATCCTCGAGGCAAGACATATCCACTTTCTAAACCAGAAAACATGGCTCTGGAAGAATATATAAAAGACAATCTGGCTAGAGGATTTATTCGACCCTCCTCTTCCCCTGTAGGGGCTGGTTTCTTTTTTGTGGGAAAAAAGGATGGCGGATTAAGACCCTGTATTGATTATCGTGGATTGAATCAGATTACCATCAAGAACAGTTATCCTCTGCCCCTTATTCCTGAACTTTTTACTTATCTTCAGGGAGCCACCATTTTCACCAAACTCGACCTACGTGGTGCATACAACTTGATCCGTATACGCAAAGGAGATGAGTGGAAGACTGCCTTTAACACTCGATTTGGGCATTATGAATATTTGGTCATGCCCTTCGGGCTATGCAATGCTCCGGCGGTTTTCCAGCATTTTGTAAATGAGATCTTTCGTGATTTTTTGAATATTTTTGTTATCATATACCTGGACGACATCTTAATTTTTTCTCAGAACCACCAAGATCATGTGCACCACGTCAAGAAAGTACTTCAACGTCTAAGAGAATTCCATCTGTTTGCTAAACTGGAGAAATGTTCTTTCCATCAAAAATCCATACCCTTTCTGGGTTATGTAATATCGGCATCTGGATTCGAAATGGACCCTACTAAACTTTCTGCCATTTTGGATTGGCCTAGACCTGATTCTTTGAAGGCTTTACAACGTTTCCTAGGCTTCGCCAATTATTACAGAAAGTTCATCAAGAATTTTGCTACTATTACTTCTCCTCTTACTTCTCTCACAAGAAAAGGACAAAACTGTAAAGTATGGCCGTCTGAGGCTATAGAAGCTTTTGAATCTCTCAAAGAAGCTTTTTCCTCAGCTCCTATCCTTCGTCATCCAAATCCTGAGTTTCAATTTATTCTGGAGGTGGATGCTTCCTCTGTTGCTGCTGGAGCGGTTCTGTCTCAACGAATACCAGAGACTGGAAGGATTCATCCTGTTGCTTTTTTCTCTAAAAAATTCACTCCTTCCGAATTTAACTATGACGTAGGGAATAAAGAGTTGCTTGCCATCAAGATGGCATTGGATGAATGGAGACATTGGCTGGAAGGTACTTCTTTGCCATTTACTATACTTACTGATCATAAGAACCTTCTGTATCTCCAAACAGCCAAACGACTAAATTCCAGGCAAGCACGCTGGTCCTTATTCTTCTCTCGGTTTCACTATAATTTGTCTTACATACCTGGTTCAAAAAATATTAAAGCAGACGCACTTTCCAGACAATTTCAAGATACCCCAGTTCCTGAGTCTGGTACCATTCTCCAACCTCATGAAGTCATTGCCCAGTTAACAACTTCTTGGTTACAAGAATTACAGTCCGCTCAAGAGCATCTTCCTTTGTCCTGTAAACCTCCCAATGGTTTACTCTTTGTTCCTGAACGCCTTCGTTCCAAGATTTTATTTTGGGCTCATGATAGTCCCCTTTCTGGACATCCTGGCATCAGTATTACCACTCAAAACCTCAAACAACATGTCTGGTGGCCTACACTCTCTCAAGATGTGAAGGATTACGTCTCAGTATGCACACAATGTGCCATGAACAAAACTCCACGCCAACTTCCTTCAGGATTACTCCAACCATTGCCTATACCTCACCAGCCTTGGACTCATGTATCCATGGACTTTATTACCGATCTTCCCTTGTCCACTGGGAACAATACTATCTGGGTGGTGGTCGACAGGTTCACTAAGACGGCTCATTTTGTACCCTTGCCAGGATTACCATCTGCCAAAAGACTCTCTGAACTTTTTATTCTACATATTGTAAGAATCCATGGATTTCCTCTAGATATTGTTTCAGATAGAGGGGTACAATTCGTTTCTCGATTTTGGAGGTCACTTTGTAAACATTTTGGTACTACTATATCTCTCTCTACTTCTCACCACCCACAATCGAATGGTCAGACTGAAAGAGTAAACCAGTGTCTTGAAACATATCTTAGACATTATGTGGATCATTATCATTCTAACTGGACTTCTTACCTTCCTTTGGCTGAATTGGCCCATAATGCCCGGTACAATTCCTCCCTTCAGACTTCTCCTTTTCATGCAGCTTACGGATATCAGCCTAGGACATTCCCTTTGCATACTTCCTCCACAGTGAATCCTGCTTCTGATCTTACAGCCCGAAGATTAACTCGACATTGGCAGAAGATACATCGTATTCTTTCTGTAACTTCTAGACGTTACAAGTTCTTTTCGGATCTTCGACGGAAAAAGGCTCCCAAATATCGCCCTGGTGATAAAGTTTGGATTTCCTCTCGATTTCTTCGCCTGAAACAACCTTCTAACAAATTGGGACCACGATATGTGGGTCCTTTCCGAATACTGGGTCAGGTATGTTCCACTGCTTATCGGGTAGCTTTACCCAAGTCTCTCAAAGTCCATCCGGTATTCCATGTTTCTCTTTTAAAACCTGTGATGATTAACAGGTATTCTAAGCCTTTTTCTAAACCTCCACCGTTATTGGTGCATGGACATCCTGAGTTTGAGATCAGCCATATTCTAGATTCCAAATTGCGGGGCAAGAAATTGTATTATCTCATTCATTGGAAGGGTTATCCAGTCACGGAACGTTCTTGGGAACCTGCTCATCAAGTAAATGCTCCTATATTGGTCAAGACCTTCCACAAGACTCATCCTGATAGACCTGGTCCTGTCCCCCGGAGGGGTCCTTGAGGAGGGGGTGCTGTCATGAGCGCTTCCGTTCATCGCCGTGTCGCTGCGGCTCCCGGAACTCCTCTGTGTCTCTGACGTCATGTTGCTTAGCAACATGACGCTTTCTCTCACACCCCTCTGATGACGGTTACGCTCCTGCCCTTTAAATCTCGGCGGGAGATCTGAATCTGGGCCCGTTTGTTTGTTTCCCTGGATTGTGAGTACCATATCAGTTTATTCTTCTGTGTACCGACTTCTGCCTGCCTGACCTAGCCTCTTGCCTAATCCCTACTTGCTGATATTTGGACATTGACTTCTGCCTGCCTGACCTTGCCTGTAGCTATTACCCTTTTGCTGATACTTGGATGCCGACTTCTGCTTGCCTGACCCTGTCTTTTGCCTATACCTTTTGCTGATATTTGGATGCCGACTTCTGCCTGCCTGACCTTGCTTTGGCCTTTACCTTTAAACCTATTCTTTGTTAAACAAGACCTGCTTAAAGGGACATTTTACTTTTACAAGCTGCAAAAGAGAATTTTGCCTTTCTGTTTGTTATACACCTGCTTAAAAGGGACATTTACTTTTACAAGCTGCAAAAGAGAACTTTGCCTTTCTGTTTGTTATACACCTGCTTAAAAGGGACATTTACTTTTACAAGCTGCAAAAGAGAACTTTGCCTTTCTGTTTGTTATACACCTGCTTAAAAGGGACATTTACTTTTACAAGCTGCAAAAGAGAACTTTGCCTTTCTGTTTGTTATACACCTGCTTAAAAGGGACATTTACTTTTACAAGCTGCAAAAGAGAACTTTGCCTTTCTGTTTGTTATAAACCTGCTTAAAGGGACATTATACTTTTACAAGCTGCAAAAGAGAACTTTTCCTTTGTTTTACAAGCCTGCTAAAGAGGACCTTTTTCAGAAGCTTCAAGTAAGAGCATTTCCTTTTTGTTCTTTGTACTACTTAAAGGGACGTTTTATCCTTTGTGGCTTTCCTGCATTCTGGAACAATATTCATTTTTGTTATCTTCTAATCTGCTTCCTGAGTGGGTCACGTCCTGGATATTTCTCAGTGTGCTAGCGTGTGCTTTCAATTCACGCTAGCAGTTGGGTTACATCCCGGATTGATTCCAGAGCGGCTGACAACTTGCTGTTGTTTTGCTACATTTAGCCACAAATCATGAAGTGCTACCCAGGTCGCTATATAGTAGTGTAGAGATCGCATAGACAGCTGCTGATGATGTTCTTAAAGTGCCAGTACATGTCACAAAAAACTACCAACAGGTTGATATATAACCCTATGCTCATAGCATCAGTACCTGCATTGTTAGTATGGTCAACATGTACTGGTAACTAGTCAAGAATATAAATAGATAAATAAATGCAGAAGCTGTCATAACCTGACTCATAGTAAGTGCCTATCATTGAGATAAAACCATCTTAGTGACTATATAGAGATCATATTATACACAAAATTGTGCTGCAGGAATATGTAATAGATCTCATCATGATTATGTTTGGATATGTGCAATGCACACGTGAAAATGTGCAGCAATGTGAATAAATAATGTTACAGACTATATACATTCATAAAAATTTTACACTGAAAAAATTACACTTTCGGACTACACTGTGATTACGTCATACTAATTATATCTGAGTGCTATGTTGCATGCTGATTGAACCTCTCATATTACCAACGTCACCTAAGCCCATACAATATCTTCTAGTATGTTAGATATATCATAGTCAAACTCACATCTGAGGATTTGTGACTAATGTATTCGATGTAAGACCCATTTAGATCATAGCCCATGATATAATTCACACCATCCTCATATACTTGATATATAAGCCAGCTCTTAACATAATTGCACAAAAATCAAAAAATGTAAGCTTATATGCTTATATATACTTGAACCACCATGTCCCAAAAAGCGCTATTTCACTGTGCTTACACATCCATACACTACAACGATTAAAGAAATGGGGGAGGAAGTTTTGCTTGTAATGGGGGAGGAAGTTTTGCTGGTGTAAATGTAGTGGCCATAATCAGCTTGTCCCTGGATTTGAACTTTGGTTTCACAGTGATTAAGTCAGACTGGGTTAGGAGTGAGATTTCCTCAATCATTTCTTTAGCTTTGTAGGAACTTTTCATCTACTCCGGTCAGCTGGGAGATACCTGTTTGTTTATTGGAATTATTACATATCGTTCTAATAATTTGGGACCTAACAATGGCCTTCAAGAGGGCAGGAGGGTGGCAACTATCCACCCTAATGATCAAGTTTCTATCAGTGGGTTTGTTATACAATGTAGTACCCAAAGAGTGTGTAGCCTTAAAGATACTCAGATCTAGGAAGTGTATTTCCTTTTTTGCTAGTTGTCATGTTGAATCTGACCGTGGTATCTGTAATATTAAACATGTGAAACCATTCTTGGAGTTCTTCTAGGCCCCAACGCCAAATCAAAAATATGTCATCTATATACCTTCGGTAAAAACAGATGTGCTCATAGAAGAACCCATTGCCGTACAAACAATTTGCAAGTAGAAATCATTTTAGAAACAAAAATAATTATTTTGTAGACAAAAATCAATCAAAGATAGCAAAAATTCCACAAGAATGTCACCCTGATGAATAGATACATTTTTAAGCTGTCTTATTAAATCATTGGTATCAAGGATAAAGGACCGGGTATCCCTAACTACTGTCTGGAGTAGAATGTCCACATACTGGGCTACCGGCTGTAGTAAAGACTGTACTGCAGAGACTATAGGGTGCCCTGGGAGTTTCTCTAACTTTTTGTGAATCTTAGGGATGGTGTAAAAGATAGGAATCCTAGGATACCTATTTTCCCCATAGGAATCAATGACGCTGCATTACTGAGTTTTACGCTGCTTTATTGCAGGTGTTAGACTTTTTCTCAGCTGGCTTTCCCCATTGATGTCTATGGGGAGATCGTGCACGAGCACGTACAACCAGCTCACCGCTGACTTAAGCAGCGCTGGTATTGAAGTGCGGTATGAAGCACAATTTTTTATCTACGCTCAGTTCTTGCCTAATAACGCCGGGTTTGTAAAAATCTCTAATACCAGCGCTGTAGGGAAGTGAGCAGTGAGAATAACGTGCAAGTTAGCACTGCACCCCTCATAACGCAAAATTCGTAATCTGGCCGACATTTTTTTAAAACATTGTGATTTAAAAGATCTGAAAACTTGTGTCCTCATCTTGTTTTAGAAAAAAAATAGACAAAAACAAACTTCATTCTGTACAGTGACGTTTAAAAATGTTGTGATATGTTTTATCTACATTAATTGCAATAGAGTAAATCTTGCAAATAAGAGATTTGATGATTTGCAGTATGAACACTGTTAAAATCCTGTTATAAAATGTCAGTATATGGCCGGGTTATAATACAATATATTTAATAATTATTCTTTAAAACAAACCCACAATAAAATGCATATACAAAATAATTAAAATTAATATAAATCCCTAAACTCTTTATATTAGTTAAAGTTATAACCACATTGAATTATATTTATAGATACCAGATATGAATCAAACTACCTTATTCACAATGAGGCACATTAAAATACCACAATAAAATACCATAACTTTCAGACCAGTACAATTAAGTTACTTAGCCACAATTGATCCTATATAACTCCAATTATATACATCAGAAATTATATATATTATTAATGCAAACAACCAAATTATATGCCAATTTATCTGAGCTGAAATAAATTACTTAGCAACAATAAGACAAATTCTAAAATATATATATATATATATATATATATATATATATATATATATATATATATATTCAAATAATTTAATACACACCAGGGAGATTTACTCTTGATAATATTAAGCCTGCCTTAGAAATACGCAACACAAAGGATATTTATCTAGCAAATAAATTAATTTGCATAAATAAAAAGAGAGAAGCGCTCAACCTGAGAACGAACGATATCATAATAGCTTGTTCTATGGCTAGTTACCACCCAAGAAGCAGCCTCTTTTTGCTCTCTTTTTATTTATGCAAATGATGAAACTTAGGGAAGTCTCTCTAAGTGTGATGCGGGAATCCAGACGTGGACCCGTTGCTCAGTGTGCCTAAAGGGATATGGCTGCACCTCACTGACGAGGCCCACAATAGGCCGAAATGATCAGCTGAGGTTGCTTCTCGGGCCTTTGGCTTGGAACAAGTGCAGTTTTCTGTGCTTGGACTTGGTTGAAAGATTTGCTGCCTGGAGACCTGCTCATTTGGCCTGGTGTCCTTTCCCTTTGGGGTTTGGGCTCCTGCTGCTATTGGGGGGTAGGCTACTCCTTAGGCGTAGAGCAACTGGGTAGTAGGGCCATCCCCTTGGCCTTGTGGCATCGTCCCTGGACTTCAGCCACATGCTGCTTTTGGGGGGGTGCTCTGAAATCCAGCCTAAAGAGGCAATAGGGCAAATATGGCTACCAATGTGCCAAATTTTCCCCATACACTTCGGGTGTTGATTTCTGAGGACTTTCGAGAGAAGATTGGTTTGGCTCATCTCCAGCAGGTGGTTTTGGAAGGTGTTTTGGAGATGCCAAGAGCAAGTTTGCATTGTGTTCAGTCATTCCCTTCAAGAGGGATTTTTGATGTGGCTTTCACCGATGAGCATTATTTACAGACCTGCTATCAACGGACTATTTATATGGCTG
Organism: Bombina bombina; assembly: GCF_027579735.1. Classification (NCBI taxonomy): domain Eukaryota; kingdom Metazoa; phylum Chordata; class Amphibia; order Anura; family Bombinatoridae; genus Bombina; species Bombina bombina. The sequence goes on along the minus strand of NC_069501.1, from coordinate 1,264,722,137 downwards.
CTGCTCCAGAGTTGGTTGGCATGAAATTTGTTGCCTGTGTGCAGAGGGAGAGAAGAATCCCAGTGACAGTACATATGTACAACCCTTGGGTCACTGATGTGGAAATTCGTCTGTTTCTTTGTCGCTACTTTGATGATGTTCAAGGAGGTAGCAAGCTGAAGAATCAGTTTGGGACTTTCAATGGAAAGCGCAGGTTCTGGGTGCGGTTTGTGCCAGATGAATTAGGTATTGGTGGAAAGAAACACCCTCCACAGACTTTCGCCATTGGTGGAAATAGAGGTTTCCTATACTATGATGACATGCCTCTTTTTTGCCGTAGTTGCAACCTGTTTGGTCACATTGCTGAAAATTGCCCAGGTGCCAGATGTCGAAATTGCAGTGAGGAGGATCATCTTGTTGCCCACTGTAGTAAACGCCAGACCTGTGAGCTGTGTGGTTCTTCAAGTCATCTGAGCAGGATGTGTACTTTGATGATGTTGCAGGGGCTTGATAGAGTGAAGCCTTCCTATGGTGATGTTGCAAAAAAAAATCTTCAGTTGCAGTTGAGCCATCTGTGAATGAGGAGGAGGTCTCTGATGAGGCATTGAACTCTATATTACCTCTTTTGTGTAAGAAATCTGCAGTTGGGGTCCCTGTCGGAGAGGTGTCTGAGAAGGTGGAGGAAGCCCAATCTTATCTTCAGGAGGTGGATCTTGCTACATCTAATGTGATAGCTGCTTCAGATGTTCTTGAAGCCCTGTTGCCCAATTCTGTGGATGATACTGTTGCTGTTCCTGGGACAGATAATTTTTCCTTCACTGAGTCATCTTGTGATCCTGCTCCTGATGCTGTTCTTGGTGAAGGGGAGAACATTGATTGGTCTGCTGTTGTGTCCTCTAGTTCTGAAGAGGATATGGACACTGAAGGGAAAAAATCTGCCTCCAAGCAAAAAAAAGATGCAGATTCTGATGGATGGGAGAGTCCTGATTTGGATCTTCCAGTAGTTAAAAGTGCATATCCATATACTACAAGTGATGCTGACTCTTTAATTTCAGAGTTTCCTTCTGTCTCTACTAAAGACGTTCCTTCTGATTCAAGCCAGTGTATAGGTGACTTTTCTGATGCCTCTTCTGTTGGTTATCTAGATAAAAGAGATGTGAACCAACTTGCTGAAGTTACTGGTTATGAGGCTGGCAAGGGGGAGCCTAGGAGGTTGGAACGTCACAGAGGCAGATTTAAAGGATCTCCTTTGAGTCCTAAGAAAAAGAAAGGAAACAAGAAGTCCTGATGTTATTTCTTTTTTTTTGTTTTTCTTTAATTTATTTTTGTGATGTTTCTGACCATTTCTTCCCTTAATGTCAGGTGTATGACAACTATAGCAGGGAGAGCTGCAATTTTTAAATTATTATCTGTATGTTCTGCTAATATTTTTAGTTTGCAGGAATGTGGTCTCTCTGAACATCCTAAATGTGCTGACTGGGAATATGGTCCTAAAGTATGGTCTTGTTCTTCTGATAGGAATGGGGGGTGGGAGTTTTGTTTAAGGGGTTTAGTTTTTCTATCCTTAATGTAGTTCATATTGTCCCAGGTCGGGTACTTTTGGTTAGTTTTAGTTTTTGTGGGACTGTTTTTTGTTTGTTTAATGTATATGCTTCTCCAAATAGGGTAGAACGTTTGCTTAATTTTGAAATTTTAAAGTTTTTTTCTGCCAGGTCGAGAGCCAATTTTTTTGGTTGGGAATTTTAATTGTATTATTAAGAATGGGGACAGAGAGGGTGGGAGTGATTGTAGGGTGGATAGCTCAGGGAAGTTTTTACTTGATTTGCTTAAATCTTTCAGTTTGAAGGATGCCTTAGGGTCTGTTTCTTTTTCAGGGGAGGGTTTTACTTTCTTTAGTGATAGTGGTGGGATAAAATCTCGAATTTTTATCTAAATTTTTATGTGTTGATGATTTTTCTTTAAAGCGGATGCCCTTTACGGATCATGCCCTTTTGATGTGTAAGGGTGAATTTTGTTTTGAAGATCAAGTATGGTAAGGGTGTTTGGAAACTGAATGTGGATTTGTTAGAAGATGAGAAGTTTAAGCGTCAGTTTTTTTGGATGTATGAAAGGTGGCATGAAAGAAAATGTGATTTTAGTAATGTACTTATGTGGTGGGAATGGTTAAAGGTGGAAATAAAGAGGTTTTTTTTATTAAGAAAGGCTGTGAGAAAGCTAGTATGGAAAGGGAGTTGTATGATAAATGGTATCTGAGGTTGTTGTATTTGTATGAATTGAGAAATTGTGGTATTGATGTGCATGAGGAAATTGCTGAAGCAAGAAAGATAATTAAAAAGTGTATGCATGAAAAAGGAAAGAAAATTGTTTTTATGGAAAGATTGGAGAAAATGGAAAAGGATGAGTCGTGTAGTAAATATTTTTTTAAGAAAGCTTTTGAAGGAAAAACTGGTTTTGTTAGTGTTTTTGATAAGGTTGAGTGTGAAGTTAATGGTACGGATAGTGTTTTGCGTGAAGTTTATGAGTTTTACAGTGAGCTGTATAAAGAAAAAACAAGAGATGTTTTATTGGAAAATGAGTTGTTGGAAGACATTGAGGTTAAGTTGGAAAAATATGATAATGATTTGCTAGAAAGGGATCTAAGTTTGGATGAGATTGCAGAAGTTGTTAGGAGTTTTAAGAATGGGAAGGTACCTGGTTGTGATGGTTTGCCTGTTGAATTTTATACTTGTTTTTGGAATTTGATTGGGGTGGATATGTTGGATGGTTGTAAGTTTGTTTTTAGAATGAATGTTTTGCCTGTTTCAATGAGGAAAGGTTTGATTGTTTTGTTATTTAAAAAGGGTGATAAGAGAGATTTGAGGAATTGGAGGCCGATTACGTTGTTGAATGTTGACTATAAGGTTATTGCAAAGGTGTTGGCAAATAGAATGCGTGGAGTGATTGGTAAGGTTGTGGGTGAAGAGCAAGTGTGTGCTGTTCCTGGGCATCAGATTTCTGAAAGTTTGTTGTTACTACGCAATGTACTGTGGTATGTGAGGGAGAGGATGAGGTCTGTTGCTGTTGCTATTGTGGATTTTGAAAAAGCGTATGATAGGGTTGTGCATGATTTTATGTTTCATGTTTTAGAATGTTTAGGTTTTTCTGGTAAGATTATTGGATGGTTTAAATCTTTGTCTAGTGATATTGTGAGTCAAGTCCAGGTTAATGGTTTTTTGACTGAGGAATTTTGTGTTAAATCTGGAGTGCGTCAAGGATGTCCTTTGTCTCCTGTGTTATTTGTATGTGTCATTGAGCCATTATTAACTAGTTTGAGGAAGGATATATTAGTTAGAGGTGTGAGTGTTCCTGGTAGTAATGGAAAGTGTTTAAAAGTGATTGGGTATATGGATGACGTGAGTGTGGTATGTGAGACTCAGGCTGGTTTGAGGAGGGTGAAAACTTTAGTTGAATGTTTTTGCATGGCAAGTGGTTTCAGAGTTAATTGGAATAAGTGTAAAGTTAAAGTTTTTGGTAATGATAGGGAGATTGATTCCTGTGGATTGCCTGTGACTGAAAGTGCAATTGAGGTGTTGGGTGTGAAATTTGATGTGGATTTGAAAGGCTTGGAAAGTTGGGAGAATGTGTTTGATAAAGTGAGTAAAAAACTTCAGTTTTGGTCTTTAAGGACTTTATCTTATGAAGGGAAAATGTTAGTTATTAAATCGGTTTTGATCCCTATTATGTTATATTTGGCGTTAGTTTTTCCGCCACCTGAGAGGATTTTTCGGAGAATTTTGAGAGTGTTGTTTTCTTTTTTCTGGAGTTCTGGTATGGAGCGTTTGAAAAGAGATGTTGTTAAGAGTAAAAATGTTGGCGGTAAGGGTTTTCCAAATGTGGAGAGATTTTTGGCTGTGGAATATGTTAGTAGGTGTGTGGTTCTGAGTGGTAAGGATAGCATGGCTGGTTGTATGGTAAAGTATGCTTGTGGAAATGTTTTAAGACAATATGGTTTATTTGAGATTGATAGAAAGAAACCGGTATGTTTTGCTGTTCCGTGGTTTTATGTAAGGGTGGAATGTTGGATAAAAAAATATGGTTTGGAGAATGTTAGTAGGGAGATGTGGTGTGCAAACAGAATGGTGTTGAAAATGTTGGAGAAGAAGGAAGGTCTTGAGTTGATTGGGGGTTTGAATGAAAATGAATGTGTGTTGGTATGGAAAAATGTGTGTAATAAGTATTTGATGAATAGGCAGAAAGATATTAGTTGGATGAGTGTGCATAAGTGTTTGCCAACAAGGGATTTTCAGAGAATGCGTTGTTTAGTGGCTTCAGAAGTGTGTCCTAGAGATGGTTGTTGTCAAAGCGAGAGTGTTATTCATTTGTTTTGGAATTGTGAGTATGCTAGGGATGTTTGGAGAAGTTTGAAAAGGATGATTAAGGTTTTGACTGGAGTGCAGTTTTTTACTTTTAATATGATGATGTATGGTTTGTGTGGAAGTGGTGTGGAAAAGGAGAAAGCAAGATTGATATGGTTGTTGGCATCATGTTGTGTGAAGGAGGTGTTGTGGGATGTGCGTAATATTTTGATTTTTAAGAAAGAGGTAGTTACTGTAGGTAATTGTGTGGGTATGATCCGTGGGAATATGTTTTTGTATTTTTCTTTTGATAGGAGGCGATATGGGGAATTAGATTCTGAAGGCATCTGGAAGACAAAGAAGTGGAAGGATTGGATTATTTAGTTTTTTGTTTTTTTTTCTCCAGTTTGTTTTTATTTGTATTTGAAATATGTTTAATTTTATTTTGTGTGATTATTTAAGTTTAATGTTTGCATTTTGATTTTTTTCTGATGACAAAAAAGAGGCTGCTTCTTGTGGTGGTAACCTAGCCATAGAGCAAGCAATTATGCTATTGTTCATTCTCAGGTTGAGCGCTTCTCTCTTTTTGTATTTATGCAAATAATGACAATTAGGGAAGTCTCTCTAAGTGTGATGTAGGAATCCAGACGTGGACCCGTTGCTCAGTGTGCCTAGAGGGATATGGCTGCACCTCACTGACGAGGCCCACAATAGGCCAAAATGTACGTCTGGGGTTTTGCTGTTTCTATCATTCAGAGAGGGATTGTCTGGTATTTCGGGACTGGACTGTACTGTGAAGTAAGGATCAGACTGATATGCTTCAGGAAAGTTCTTCTCTATGAAAGGCACATGTTGAGCAAAAAGAGGCTGCGTCTTGGGTGGTAAATAGCCATAGAACAAGCTATTATGCTATTGTTCATTCTCAGGTTGAGCGCTTCTCTATTTTTATTTATGCAAATAAATTAATTACTTAGCATATAAAAGACTAGTTTTAAACTACACAGGGCTATGAAACACAAGCTTGAAATACAAACTGTGCCCTTTTAAATTTACTAACTGCAATTAGACTGTAGCAACACTGAATGTATTTGCTTTAAAATATTAAGTTATATATTTAACAGTTTCTTATACTTCACCCAAATAAGCAAATCAATGTTTCAGCTCCAGAGTTCTCTTGGGTCATCTATGGAGGGCTCACTCACAATGCACCAAAGAAACAGATCCCAATTTGTTAATCTCTCTTTGTTCAAGAAAGTGTCCCCAAGATGGCAAAGAATATACTGGGCCCAAAGCCTATGTATTTTCTCTCCAAATGTTAATGCTTCTTTGAGTCTGTGTCTCTTAGCAGTGAGCTGTCTGGACCTTTATTCCAAGAATAAAGAATTCCTCCCCCATTTCTTTAATCACTCCACACAATTGGTTAAAAATGTCGGTGATCTTCTAAAAAATTCAGTCATAAAATAATACACATTCATAAACAATCATGGATCCATGTTACAATAACGAAATAATGAAAATGACATAAAAAAATAAAATAAAAATAAAAATAAAAATAAAAATGACCTGGTGCACCTAAAAACGTTTGACAATGAATGACCTGATAGGCCAAGTATCTTAATATGGGTGGTAATCTACGGTACAGTCCGGATATTGATGAGTGTTCTTATAATTATCCAAACAGATCACAATGTGACAAAAAGAAAGTGTCTATGTCTATATCCAATTCTGAAAAATTCCAAAATAGTGTGTGTCCTGTGCTTGAAAAAATAAAAATAGAAATGTGAAAAACAATGTGAAAAACAATGTGATCACTGGATGTCAAAAAAATGAAAAAAGTAGAAAAAATGTGGAGAAAATATAAGTAACTTCGCAAAAATGTGGAAATCCTCAAACAGGTGAAGCAAAAAATTAGTCTTTCAAAAGTTAATCAATAAGTGTCCAAAATAATAAAGTGAATTCTGTGCAGTGAAGTTGTCGCCCAGTATGATGCAATAAAACAAATAAAACTGTGCAAAAACCTGCAAAGAAAACAAACAATACTATAATATATACAAACTGTTCAGTGGATGTATCAGTATTATGCTTACTCAAATCAGTCGACGCGTTTCGGCCATGTACTCCTGGCCTTTATCAAGACTAACATTGTGAGTAAGCTAAGGCAATTTATAAGAGCTGTAGTGGATGTTTGGGCGCCAAAACCTAGTGGGCCACGCCCCTTCCTGTTAAGTGCATTATGGGTGTGGGCAAAAAGTTTCGTTTTAAGTCGTGCTATTAAGGAATCTAATTTTAACTACTTGCTGTTTTTATAGGATTTTATTAGGAATTGGGGATGTTACTAGTTATTTTAAAGTATTTGTTCACATGTTTAATGGAACCAAACTGCCTGATCAAGATCTGGCACTATGTTTCGACATGAGCTATGAGCAGCTATTTGCACTACTGGCACTTTGATTCTAGGAGGCCCCTATTATAAATCAGCCAACGTTATATATATATGGCAAGATTGGACTTCACTACTATTACCATCACTTTGATTTTTATCAGATGTTGTTTTATACACCGCACAATGATATGTTTTTAATATATTGTATTTTTAATAGACTGTTTTTATTAGATTGTATTTTACTACTGTTCCACATATCTCTATGTGTCTGTATTAGATTACACGAGCTATATCAATAATTGACATAAGTACAACAATCGTTTTATACGCATTATTCATCTGTATCATATTGACTACAGTGAGATATATACACGATTCTGGTAAACATTAAACTATTTACCTATGTACCCAACATGTAACCCAATACATTCAGCTATTATCTAAAGGCAGCTTAGATTGTTAACACTAGCCTCTATGTTTTCACTTCAAAAAACACCGGAACCGGAAGTGTTAGACAACGAGACCGGAAGTGTAAAATTGGTGCAAACAGCAGTAAGAAAGGACGCTATACGCACTACATCCATTAACTAGCCAAAGGAGAGAGTGGGAACTTGATATTACACAACTTGTTATGGTTTAAGGTCAGAGATATTAACATTTATAAGCAGCGAAAATACCAAACAACACAAACCGGAAGTGCTATAAAACAGCGATACCGGAAGTGAAAGATAAACCGGAAGTGCTATAAAATAGCGATACCGGAAGTGAAAGATGCACCTCACGAAACTAACATAGAGATATAACAGAAATATAAATCGAAAGCTTCAATCTACAATAAACAAAGGGGGTTCTTGTTTAACAAACAAATAGAGAGTCATTGAAGCAAAATATTAAAATTCACTCATAGGACATAAGCCATAACTAGTACACAGAAGGGAAACCGGAAGTCAACACAGTAAACATTAGCGAAATCGGAAGTGCAGGTCGAAATTAATTTAACCAACCCTAAATATGCTAACCAAGGGCATATATGTAAAGGCAATATCCCAGACAGAATTGACCCAGAGAAAACAGTAACAGCAAGTAGTTAAAATTAGATTCCTTAATAGCACGACTTAAAACGAAACTTTTTGCCCACACCCATAATGCACTTAACAGGAAGGGGCGTGGCCCACTAGGTTTTGGCGCCCAAACATCCACTACAGCTCTTATAAATTGCCTTAGCTTACTCACAATGTTAGTCTTGATAAAGGCCAAGAGTACATGGCCGAAACGCGTCGACTGATTTGAGTAAGCATAATACTGATACATCCACTGAACAGTTTGTATATATTATAGTATTGTTTGTTTTCTTTGCAGGTTTTTGCACAGTTTTATTTGTTTTATTGCATCATACTGGGCGACAACTTCACTGCACAGAATTCACTTTATTATTTTGGACACTTATTGATTAACTTTTGAAAGACTAATTTTTTGCTTCACCTGTTTAAGGATTTCCACATTTTTGCGAAGTTACTTATATTTTCTCCACATTTTTTCTACTTTTTTCATTTTTTTGACATCCAGTGATCACATTGTTTTTCCCATTGTTTTTCACATTTCTATTTTTATTTTTTCAAGCACAGGACACACACTATTTTGGAATTTTTCAGAATTGGATATAGACATAGACACTTTCTTTTTGTCACATTGTGATCTGTTTGGATAATTATAAGAACACTCATCAATATCCGGACTGTACCGTAGAGTACCACCCATATTAAGATACTTGGCCTATCAGGTCATTCATTGTCAAACGTTTTTAGGTGCACCAGGTCATTTTTATTTTTATTTTTATTTTATTTTTTTATGTCATTTTCATTATTTCGTTATTGTAACATGGATCCATGATTGTTTATGAATGTGTATTATTTTATGACTGAATTTTTTAGAAGATCACCGACATTTTTAACCAATTGTGTGGAATAAATATTGATATACATTTTTAACCTGCATAACCATTTTAGCAATATATATATTTGTACACTCACTTCATAACTACCAGTAGGAGGACCCACATTGTGGGCATTAGCTGTCCCCTTTCCCCTTCCTCAGCCTACTTTGGCGCTCACCTCCACCCCCTACCGTTTTCTGTTTACATCGGGTACACTAGGGTACCCGTTGAGGAGAGCTAGAGGTATTCCAAATCCCCTTCCCCTCATCTGTCTTCTGTGCAGGATTTACATCCATTCTCTTTAATCACTCCCACAGAATTTGGATTTGCCCTTTATCCGGTGCTTTTCCCTAGTCCGTCCTTAGAGTTGAAACATTTAATTGGCCTACTGGAAACATATCTTTTGAACAGTCAATTACTTTTGGCTGTCATACCATTTTTAATCCCCTAGGGGGCAGCAAAAAACAGAAATGCATTTTCACCATCAATTATTGCCACAGCTTAATATATCATTTTAAATTGTTAATTTAACAAACTGATATATTTTTATTCAACATACTATAATTTCTTAGTATTAATAAGTCACATGTTCAAATACACATGGATTACACAGTACCATTTTTTTCTGATCATTTTAAGACCAAACGTGAAAATATTTCACTTATGATATATTAAAAATGCATTTAAAAATCATATTAATAAGCAATTGCACTGTCAATTATTTGCTCTCCCCAGAATCATAGTATTTAACATCCTGGCATTATATTCATACAAACACAGCATCTTTCACATTTCTAATAATTTTTGAGTACACAGACCCATGTTTATGGCTAATATTCATAGGACATCTTGCTGTCTGTAAAATAAAGAAACAAATGTTACCATTTGGAAACAAACATTTATACATCTACCATATAGCTAATTTGATACTGTTAGGCATTTCTTTTCAGGATATATATATATATATATATATATATATATATATATATATATATATATATATATAAAAATAGAGGAAGATTGCACTCCAAGCTGACAATATAGCAAAATGCCCTGGGTGCAGCAAAACAGCAAATACACATAAGAAAAAGCACACTCCAAGGGATCCTTATTTCAGTCACTTTTTAATTGTGAACGTTTTCGGACGCATAACGTCCGTCCTCAGACCAAAAAAGTGTAACACTTTTTTGGTCTGAGGACGGATGTTATGCGTCCGAAAACGTTCGCAATTAAAAAGTGACTGAAATAAGGATCCCTTGGAGTGCGCTTTTTCTTATGTATATATATATATATATATACAGTCTGAGAATCAATTATACTTGTTCAATATAGCAGACATTTATCCAATATAGTATCAGTTTCAGATCAATATACAGTGGATATAAAAAGTCTACACACCCCTGTTAAAATGTCAGATTTCTGTGATGTAAAAAAATTAGACAAAGATAAATAATTTCAGAACTTTTCCACCTTTAATGTGATCTATAAACTACACAACTCAATTGAAAAACAAACTGAAATATTTAAGGTGGAGGGAAGTAAGCAAAAAAAACTAAAATAATGTGGTTGCATAAGTTTGCTCCAACAAAGTATTAGTTTAAGGGTGTGCACACTTATGCAACCATATTATTAATTTTTATTATTTTTACTTCCCTTCACCTAAAAGATTTCAGTTTGTTTTTCAATGGAGTTGCATAGTTTATAGCTCACATTAAAGGTGGAAAAATTTCTGAAATAATTTATCTTTGACTAACTTTTTACATCACAGAAACCTGACATTTTAACATTGGTGTGTAGATTTTTATAGAATCTATCTATCTATCTATCTATCTACCTATCTATCTATCTATCTATCTATCTATCTATCTATCTATCTATATATATATATATATATATATATATTTTTTTTTTTTTTCACAAAGTGCAGGCACACATTGGTCTTTTTAAAATATCCAAAAATGTATTAAGGCATTGTTAAAAAAGTGACATAACGTTTCGGCACCGCATTGTGCCTTTGTCAAATGTCAGCATGTAATCACAAAATATATACAGCACACTTAAAACTATATATATATATATATATATATATATATATATATATATATATATATATATATATATAAAATAACTCATTGTGTAGTTAATTAACAAATCTAGACAGGTCAGTAGGCCTGTTTTTCCCACAGAAAACCTCTGGAATACACTGTTTCCAATGCAGCAAGGAATTCTGGGTAAGATATGCAAATTAGGTTCACAATGACACACCTTTTTACTTCATGTCTGCTTTTCAGCAGATTCCCTTTATGCCAAAGCATCGCTGTTCACAAAGCTTCTAAACTTAGCTAGGGTTAAAGCAGTGATTCATAACTATCCCAGAACAGACTGTTTCGTGGTTATTGCCACTCATCAGCTTGGAGAAGGTTTGAATCACTGCTAAGTGAAGTTGTTTTCGGGCAAAACACAACAACATTTTAAATTATGGGGAGGTAAAAGGTGAGTTTAAAATCCTCCACTACGCACAAAAGTTATTTTCTATATTTTGTGCGTAGTGGAGAATTTTAAACTCACCTTTTACCTCCCCCTAATTTAAAATGTTGTTGTGTTTTGCCTGGAAACAACTTCACCCAGCAGTGATTCAAATGAACTACACAAAGAGTTATTTTCTATATATTTTGTGCGTATATATATATATATATATATATATATATATATATATATAAAACAACGGAAAAGATTGCACTCTCAGGAATTTTTCAATAAGTAATCAAAGGTACTTTAATGAAACATTTTTGAGGATCTTGTCCCCTTCGTCAGCATAAGAAGTGAGAGAAAATCACACAATTTATAATAAGTGCTTAAAGGGATACTAACCCTAATTTTTTTTTTTCTTTCATGATTCAGATAGAGCATGCAATTTTAAGCAACTTTCTAATTTACTCCTATTATCAATTTTTCTTTGTTCTCATGTTATCTTGATTTGAAAAAGCAGTAATGAAAGGTTAGGAGCCGGCCCATTTTTAGTTCAGCACCTGGGTAGCACTTGCTGATTGTTTTGCTACATTTAGCCACAAATCAGGAAGTGCTACCCAGGTGCTGAAAAAAAATGGTCCGGCTCTAAAGCTTACAGTACTGCTTTTTCAAATCAAGATAGCATGAGAACAAAGAAAAATTGAAAATAGGAGTAAATTAGAAAGGTGTTTAAAATCTCATGCTCTATCTGAATCATGAAAGAAAAAAATTGGGTTTAGTATCCCTTTAAACAAGCAAATCTCATATCTAGCGTGTAAGTGGCGCCAAAGTTCCGTGCTGGAATGCATCTTGCGTTCCACTGTCTCTTAGAACCGGAAGTGTGATGACATCACTTCCGGAACAGTGTATGTAACATATCATAGTGAGTTAAAAAAACATAAAAAAAACATCAATTGTGTATACAAAGTATCACACCGTAGTGTGGAATATAACGGTGCAATAACACAAAGCTGTGTATGACATCACAAGTGAATAGTGTCTTACGAAACAGAAAAAATAATCTGTTGCCATGGAAACCATACTCAGCATACTGCTGTGATCTACTTATCCTGGTATATGTGGCCGCAGAGAACTAATATCAGAACTGCACAATATCCGTATTTCAAGTAATAGTTAAATTCTCATACATAACATGTGTCGCTATATAGTAGTGCAGAGATCGCATAGACAGCTGCTGATGATGTTCTTAAAGTGCCAGTACATGTCACAGAAAACTACCAACAGGTTGATATATAACCCTATGCTCATAGCATCGGTACCTGCATTGTTAGTATGGTCAACATGTACTGGTAACTAGTCAAGAATATAAATAGATAAATAAATGCAGAAGCTGTCATAACCTGACTCATAGTAAGTGCCTATCAGTGAGATAAAACCATCTTAGTGACTATATAGAGATCATATTATACACAAAATTGTGCTGCAGGCATATGTACTAGATCTCCTCATGATTATGTTTGGATATGTGCAATGCACACGTGAAAATGTGCAGCAATGTGAACAAATAATGTTACAGACTATATACATACCAAAAACATTTTACACTCAAAAAATTACACTTTCGGACTACACTGTGATTACGTCATGTTGCATGCTGATTGAACATCTCATATTACCAACGTCCCCTAAGCACATACAATATCTTCTAGTATGTTAGATATATCATAGTCAAACTCACATCTGAGGATTTGTGACTAATGTATTCGATGTAAGACCCATTTAGATCATAGTCCATGATATAATTCACACCATCCTCATATACTTGATATATAAGCCAGCTCTTAACATAATTGTACAAAAATCAAAAACTGTAAGATTATATGCTTATATATACTTGAACCTCCATGTCCCAAAAAGCGCTATTTCACTGTGCTTACACATCCATACACTGATCATTTATACATCTAATTAAATACACTTTGTTCAGTTCTAACCGAACATGCATTGACAAATGGGAATGTACATATGTATGGGAAAAGTAGCTTGCTGTCCATGATCCGGTAGTGTGTATGGATGAGTGACCACCCACGACCACCTAGACTTCCACCCAGCAATCAGGATACAAAATGTTCACAACGCTGGGTGCTGTAGGCATAGGAAAGACAGCAGCCCCAACAAGTGGGACTACCCGACTATCCGTCGCCAAACAGAGTCCCAGCGTCATGAGGATGCACTCCCGGATTGTACCACACTATGCGGGGTAATATTAGTGCTTTAAAGTCCGGTGTTGTATTCAATCCACCCGGATGTATCGTAGCCAATCAATATATCCATTAGGCCTCATGCAGCAAAAGCATCCTTTTTCTGTCTCCCCCTCGATCCAAGGCAGGGACATGATCAATAAGAATATATTGATATATATATACATATCAATAAGAAACTCAATCATTAGGGTGAATAGTTGCCACCCTTCTGCCCTCTTGAAGGCCATTGTTAGTTCCCAAATGATTAGGATGATACGTAATAATTCCAATAAACAAACAGGTATCTCCCAGCTGACCAGAATAGGTGACAAGTTCCTACAAAGAGGATACAGACCAAGTTTGGTTAAAGAAATGATTGAGGAAGTGTCACTCCTAACCCAGTCTGACTTAATCACTGTGAAATCAAAGCTCAAATCCAGGGACAAGCTGATTATGGCCACTTCATTTACACCAAGTACCAAGAAAACTGGACAAATACTTTGTACCCACTGGCCCATTGTGACATCAGACCCAAAACTCCACTTTGCAAGCAACTTAAATCCTATGGTGGGTTTAAAATGGGGAACCAATTTGATGCATCTATTGGTGAAGCCGGATCCCAAATGAAGCTATACCACCAAGGTAAAGGCTAACATAAAGGGGTCCTATCGTTGCTTGGGTTGCACTACATGCAACAGATTGATCAACACTAAATCCTTTCATCACCCACACACCAACCAGAATTATGTCATCAGGCATTCTTTATCATTTACCACCACACACATTGTATACTTATTGTTTTTGCCCATGTTCCAGTTTTTATGTGGGTAAAATGTCAGGTACACTAAGGGAACGCATGGCAAACCATAGGCATGCAATACGATTGGCGCTACAACATAGTGATTCCGACCAACTGGTAGCAAGACATTGTGCTACAGAAGGTCACCCAGTGTCTTCAATCCAGTATATTCTTATTAATCGGATCGAGGGGGAGACAGAAACAGGATGCTTTTGTTGCGTGAGGCCCAATGGATATATCGATTGGGTACGATACATCCCAGTGGATTGAACACAACACCGGACCTTAAAGCACTAATATAACTGTGCATAGTGTGGCACAAACCGGGAGTGCATCCTCATGATGCTGGGACTCTGTTTGGTGACCGATAGTTGGGTAGTCCCACTTGTTGGGGCTGCTGTCTTTCCTATGCCTACAGCACCCAGCATTGGGAACATTTTGTATCCTGATTGCTGGGTGGAAGTCTAGGTGGTTGTGGGAGGTCACTCATCCATACACACTACCGGATCATGGACAGCAAGCTACTTTTCCCATACATATGTACATCCCCATTTGTTCATGCATGTTCGGTTAGAACTGAACAAAGGGTATTTAATCAGATGTATAAATGATCAGTGTATGGATGTGTAAGAACAGTGAAATAGCGCTTTTGGGACGTGGTGGTTCAAGTATATATAAACATATAAGCTTACAGTTTTTGATTTTTGTACAATTATGTTAAGAGCTGTCTTATATATCAAGTATATGAGGATGGTGTGAATTATATCATGGGCTATGATCTAAATGGGTCTTGCATCAAATACATTAGTCACAAATCCTCAGATGTGAGTTTGACTATGATATATCTAACATACTATAGGATATTGTATGTGCTTAGGCAGGGCCGTCTTTAATATTGATTGGACCCTGGGCAAAAATTTTCTTGGGGCCCCCCACCCCATGCAATTTTGATCTCCACCCCAACATCCCAAAAAACAACTAAATCAATTTTTTTTAATTATTATTAGCCCAGGGGTGGATCATCCACTGCTGGGCTAATCATTTAAAAAAAAAAAATGCAATATGTGAAACTGGACCTAAGCAGTACTAATAAGTAAATAAATATATAAATTCCTCCACTGTGGATTCATTTAATATTCTTTTGAATGTGATTCTGGTGTGAGGTTAGCTGGTTAAAGAGATTTAGGTCAGCCAACAGGAGCAAAGCAAGGGAAAGGAGGAAGCATGGAGGTGCAGACAAATATAAGTTTACTGACTGGAACAGCAGAACTACTATGGGAAGCTGTAAAATCTGAGACAGAGAGAAAATAAAAACTATAAAAATAAAACTTACATTAATGTGTGAAGTATCAGCATGACGCTATACATCAGCCACACCAGCACATGTCACTTCTTTGCTAGGAACAAGTTCCCTCTCACCCTGAACTAGACAATGCTGCATGGGGAGGGGCGTGTGTGCACTCACTTATTCTTCCCATTGACACCTTTCTACAAAGCACTATTCTCCTAACAAACTTCAGTTAGTTGATCTTAGGGCCACAGCAGAAAGAGCAGGGCTAAGGGGGCCAGTAGACTGGATGCTGTCTGTCCAAGGCTGCATGGATACAGTGTGAGATGAGTCACACAGCCTCAAGACTGAAGAGAGCAGAGTATGCAGCTGCACAGATGCTCAAATCCTCATGTGCCTGCCACTCCAGCTTTCTGCTGCATGCACCTACAGTCAGCCCTACCCAGAAACAATCCCCACCACCAGAGCAGTTACCTGGTAACAGTGGTAACCCCAATAGGACCTTTTCTGATGCAGTGGGAAATGGCTGGATGCCGAGTTAGGGCTTTGCATTCAGTGCTGCACAGTGCACATCTAAAACAGCACATAGCACTAGCTTGGCATGTCACATGACACCGGCACGGTCTGGCACAGTTTTTTAAAAAAAATATAAGCAGAGTACTTTTGACTGTGACAGTATTAGGACTGAATGTGTGTGTTCCCCATGTCACATCAGCAGTCTGGTATGAACAGCAGTTTTTTTTAGGACTCTTGGGCCCCTCAACAGAGACTGGGCCCAGGGCAGCTGCCC
The DNA here is from genome assembly GCF_027579735.1 of Bombina bombina. NCBI lineage: Eukaryota > Metazoa > Chordata > Amphibia > Anura > Bombinatoridae > Bombina > Bombina bombina. Next base: position 1,264,705,919 of record NC_069501.1, on the reverse strand, counting down.
CTTTTGCCCTGTCTTAAAGACGGTCCTGTGCTTAGGTGACGTTGGTAATATGAGAGGTTCAATCAGCATGCAAAATAGCACTCAGATATAATTAGTATGACGTAATCACAGTGTAGTCCGAAAGTGTAATTTTTTGAGTGTCATTTTTTGTAATGTATATTGTCTGCAACATTATTTGTTCACATTGCTGCACATTTTCACGTGTGCATTGCACATTTCCAATTATAATCATGAGGAGATCTAGTACATATTCCTGCAGCACAATTTTGTGTATAATATGATCTCAATATAGTCACTAAGATGGTTTTACCTCACTGATAGGCACTTACTATGAGTCAGGTTATGACAGTTTCTGCATTTATTTATCTATTTATATTCTTCAGTACATGTTGACCATACTAACAATGCAGGTACCGATGCTATGAGCATAGGGTTATATATCAACCTGTTGGTAGTTTTTTGTGACATGTACTGGCACTTTAAGAACATCATCAGCAGCTGTCTATGTGATCTTTGCACTACTATATAGTGACACATGTTAAGTATAATAATTTAACTATTACTTGAAATACGGATATTGTGCAGTTCTAATATTAGTTCTCTGTGGCCACATATACCAGGATATGTAGATCACGGCAGTTGTTTATGCTCTGTGTCTTGTTTCCATGGCAACAGAGTATTTTTTTCTGTTTCGTAAACACTATTCACTTGTGATGTCATACACAGCTTTGTGTTATTGCAACATTACATTCCACACTACGGTGTGATACTTTGCATACACAATTGATGTTTTTTATGTTTTTTTAACTCACTATGATATGTTACATACACTGTTCCAGAAGTGATGTCATCACACTTCCGGTTCTAAGAGACAGTGGAACGCAAGATGCATTCCAGCACGTAACTTTGGCACCATTTACATGCTAGGTATGAGATTTGCTTGTTTATTAATTTTGTGATTTTCTCTTACTTGCTATGCTGACGAAGGGGACAAGATCCCCGAAAAAGTTTCATTAAAGTACTTTTGATTACTTATTGAAAAAGTCCTGAGAGTGCAATCTTTTCTGTGGTTATTGCATTATATTATTGCACCCAGGCAGGTGACGGTTGGTGGATTGAACTGCAGACTTGTATATATATATACATATATATATATATAAATTTACAAAAAATGTGGAAGAAAAACTAAGAAGTCCAGAACCTGTCTTAATAAAAAGACACAGGAATTTTTTCCGGTAAATTATGTTTATATATCGAATGACTCAGGGTCAGCTGAAATCAGACGTGGTGCAGACCCCTAAAATTTAAATTTAATCCAGAAATATATAGATAAAGAAAAATGGTAGAGCTATATGAGATACCATAGTTAAAGTAGGGGATTTCAGCACTCAAAATTTTAACCCATTTAATCCAATTTCTTAGAAATGCATGGCTGCAGAGCAACACAAAACCCCAAAAAAATGAACTACACATGCACAGACCTAAACCCATGCAGACAGTTTATTGCAAAAAGTTACCAAACATACAAGTAAACAGCTAAAAAAAAGCTTGTCATCTCTGAAATACACCACTGCAGTGGATTTATTACTTAAGCATATCAAACAAAATGTTGAGACATCACAGGTATTAAAGAAAACATATGCAGCAAGCTAGAGAAAAAACATGTGATCTACAAATTTCTAACTGATTTGCACATAAACACATATTATGCCGGTTTCTCTATGATGATAACAGAACAAAGTCCTTTTATAGACCATATAAGTCCTTTGTGGAGAAAATCAGATGTTATATTTAGTAGCGATTTGTATCACTTAATAATCCAGCTGAGTGCAACATTTTGTAAGCATATGTTCATTGATTATTGTTAACCGAGGTAAAAACGTCCTCTAATGTTAACTGGAAATTGACATTAATACCGCTTGATAGCAGATAAATCTTCATTCAGTGGTGAAAAACAGATACAACAAAGCAAACCTGTGTTGAAATATTGCAGCAAAACTCCGAGAAAACAAAGTCACAGTATTATTGGCAAACGGACCGGGACATGAGCCTCCGACATCCTTATCTCACCTCTTCACAACCGCGTCTCCCTGCTCACTGGGGACACAAACTTGCAGGTGTATACTTTGCTTCTGTGCGTAAACCGTATCCAGGCGGCTTAAAGCAACCACTTGATTACCGCAAGATCCAGGCTTGCTTCTTCAGTTTGAATTTTGAAATTCCCGGGCAGGCTCAGGCCAGCTGCTTAATTCACAGGTGCAAAGATAGATGTTTCTGGGAAAGTCGACGCACGTTTCGCCCCATAATGCTGAGCGAAACAGGGGCCTCGTCAGGACTGTCCATCTTCTCCAATTATCAGCCTTTATTGCAAAACCAATGAACTGGGAGATAGTACCTCAGCCAATCAAATTAGCTATTTACACACACCCTTTTAAAATCTTAAGCCGGACATTCCTGTCTATTTTAAAGATAAGTTCAATGATTACCAATGTATAGATTAATACAATGTGGCCTATTTTAACAAGATGGAACATTTTTTATTTGGCAACTTTGTACAAAAAACAACAACTGCATGCGAGAAAACCTTATGCATGTTGCAGCTCAATTAAACTTTATTTCTTTGGTTACTATGCCTAGATAAAATTACTTTACATAAATCCCATATTGATTTAAATTCTATAAATTTGAAATGATTAGCTGAATTACTATAATGGTTACTATGATGGTATATTTTGACGTACAGACCCACAACTATGAAACAAATTTAAGAGAAAATAAAGGTAATAGTTAATGGCCTATTTATACAATTTACTAATGCTGATATAGCTTTTCACTCATTTGTTTTTTCTCCAGTTACAACAAATGGAGAATTTCAAATTTCAGATATGAACCTCTATTTTAAAAACGATGCATATTCAATCCTTTCATTTAAACCAAAAGGTGACACCGTATTTAGCATAAAAGTCCATCTTGGTTCTTTTTTTAACAAACAGTTATCCTCATCTAGGCCTCTTCCATTTGTTATTCCTCTGTCAATCCCTATAAATCTTAAAGAAACAGTACTACTATTATGAATCTCCTTAAAATGACGAGCTACACTTGTATCTCTCCCGTAGAGGATGTCATCTCTGTGCTCCTGTACCCTGTCCTTGAACAAACGTTTTGTTTTACCCACATAAAACAGGGGACAGGAGCACCCCAAAAGATAAACAACCCCCACTGAGTTACAATTTGAAAAGCATCTAATAGTATAAGTTTTATCTGTATTGGCAGAAAATGTTTTGCTTTTTGGCAAATAGGGACAATAGACACAATGCCCACAAGGAAAGCTCCCTTTCACTTGTTTATTAGTTAACCAGTTTGTAGCTGGTTCAGACCAAGTAAATCTACTTCTAACTAACTTATCTTTAAGATTAGGAGATTTCCTTGCGGTCAAAAGGGGTCTATTTCCTACCTTATCTGCTATTTTGTCATCTAAGGTTAAAAAATGCCAATTTTGAGATAGAATATTTCTTATACTTTGCCATTGGCAATTAAATGTAGTAATGAATCTGATATTATTCTCAATTTTTGTTTCTTTTTGATTATACAAAAGGTCTTGACGGTTCAGCTTACTTACTTTATTTAGGTTTTTTTTAACCAGGTTATGAGAATAACCTCTTTCAATGAAACGTTTACACATTCTCTCAGCATGATAATTAAATTTAGTATTTGAAGAACAGTTTCTCTTTAATCTCAAGAGTTGGCCATATGGAATGCCCTTTTTCAAGGGCTCTGGATGCCCACTCGAGGCTTCCAACAGGTTGTTTGTTGCCGTGTCCTTACGAAAATTTTCAGTTGAGATACGGCTTCCTTCCCTTTTGATACAGATGTCTAAAAAGGGTAATTCCTTATTACTATAGGAATAAGTCAGAAAGATGTTTCGATCATTTTTATTCAACTTAGAAATAAAATCATGTAGGCAGGTCAGGGGGCCATCCCATAGGATAAAGATGTCATCCACAAACCTAATCCATAGGGACACATGGGAGTCAAATGTCTCACTATATTGATCAAAGACATCCAACTCCCATGCTCCCAAGTGGAGACACGCATAAGTTGGGGCACATACTGCACCCATAGCTGTCCCCCTGACCTGCCTATATACTGAGCCATCAAACTGAAAAACATTGTTTTCAAGAATGAAATGAAGAAGTTTTATGACAAAGGCTGTATGCATGTCACTGTTTGAACCCCTACTTTCTAAGAAAAGTTTACAGGCACTAATTCCTTTCTCATGTGGTATAGATGAATAAAGACTTTCCACATCTAAAGAGACTAGGATAGTGTCAGGGGAAACAGTTAGGTCGTCTAGTTTCCTCAACAGGTCTGGAGTGTCTTTTACATAAGAGGGAAGAGATAAGAGGAAAGGTCTCAGGAAGAAGTCAACATATTGTCCAATGTGTTCGCTGATGCCACCAATCCCAGACACAATGGGTCGCCCAGGGGGATGTGTCATATTTTTATGAATTTTAGGGATAATATAAAATGTTGGCATAACCGGACACACCGGATTCATAAATTTGAACTCGTCTGGAGAGATCAGACCTTCCATTTTGGCCTCTTGTAAGATTCTACTTAATTTGGACTTCATTTGGTTTATAGGATTTCTAGGGAGTTTCTCATATTGCAATTTATCTGATAACTGTCTTTTAACTTCGTTCAGGTAAGAAGACTCATCTAAAAGAACCAAATTTCCGCCCTTGTCGGCTGGCTTAAAAATTACCCCTTTTGCAGAATTTAGCTCTTTTAAAGCCTGTCTCTGTTTTGCTGTTAGATTATCTGCCCATATCCAGTCATCTGGTAATTTATGGATTTGTTTTTCTACAGCTTTTACAAACAGTGACACAGCTGGAACTTGTGCTATAGAGGGCATGAAAGTAGATTTCAATTTAAAATTGGTTCTGAAAGTAGGCTTTAATCCAATAGTGGGCTCACTCTCTTCATTTTCTGACAAAAATGATGTTAATATCTTTAAAGTTTCTTCATCCTTTTGTTGTTCAGAGCGCTGAAACATAGTGTAATGTAACACTATTTTAATGGCAAAAAGGTGAAGGTCCTTAATTAAATCAAATTTGTTTAATTTATTTGTGGGACAAAAGGATAAACCTTTCTTTAACACTTCAATATGAGTCAGATTTAACCTGAACGAAGAAAGATTAATTATCTGCAATTCATCTGTAGCTGTATTTGGGACTAGTAACCCTGATATGGGCAGATAATCTAACAGAAAAACAGAGACAGGCTTTAAAAGAGCTAAATTCTGCAAAAGGGGTAATTTTTAAGCCAGCCGACAAGGGCGGAAATTTGGTTCTTTTAGATGAGTCTTCTTACCTGAACGAAGTTAAAAGACAGTTATCAGACAAATTGCAATATGAGAAACTCCCTAGAAATCCTATAAACCAAATGAAGTCCAAATTAAGTAGAATCTTACAAGAGGCCAAAATGGAAGGTCTGATCTCTCCAGACGAGTTCAAATTTATGAATCCGGTGTGTCCGGTTATGCCAACATTTTATATTATCCCTAAAATTCATAAAAATATGACACATCCCCCTGGGCGACCCATTGTGTCTGGGATTGGTGGCATCAGCGAACACATTGGACAATATGTTGACTTCTTCCTGAGACCTTTCCTCTTATCTCTTCCCTCTTATGTAAAAGACACTCCAGACCTGTTGAGGAAACTAGACGACCTAACTGTTTCCCCTGACACTATCCTAGTCTCTTTAGATGTGGAAAGTCTTTATTCATCTATACCACATGAGAAAGGAATTAGTGCCTGTAAACTTTTCTTAGAAAGTAGGGGTTCAAACAGTGACATGCATACAGCCTTTGTCATAAAACTTCTTCATTTCATTCTTGAAAACAATGTTTTTCAGTTTGATGGCTCAGTATATAGGCAGGTCAGGGGGACAGCTATGGGTGCAGTATGTGCGCCAACTTATGCGTGTCTCCACTTGGGAGCATGGGAGTTGGATGTCTTTGATCAATATAGTGAGACATTTGACTCCCATGTGTCCCTATGGATTAGGTTTGTGGATGACATCTTTATCCTATGGGATGGCCCCCTGACCTGCCTACATGATTTTATTTCTAAGTTGAATAAAAATGATCGAAACATCTTTCTGACTTATTCCTATAGTAATAAGGAATTACCCTTTTTAGACATCTGTATCAAAAGGGAAGGAAGCCGTATCTCAACTGAAAATTTTCGTAAGGACACGGCAACAAACAACCTGTTGGAAGCCTCGGGTGGGCATCCAGAGCCCTTGAAAAAGGGCATTCCATATGGCCAACTCTTGAGATTAAAGAGAAACTGTTCTTCAAATACTAAATTTAATTATCATGCTGAGAGAATGTGTAAACGTTTCATTGAAAGAGGTTATTCTCATAACCTGGTTAAAAAAAACCTAAATAAAGTAAGTAAGCTGAACCGTCAAGACCTTTTGTATAATCAAAAAGAAACAAAAATTGAGAATAATATCAGATTCATTACTACATTTAATTGCCAATGGCAAAGTATAAGAAATATTCTATCTCAAAATTGGCATTTTTTAACCTTAGATGACAAAATAGCAGATAAGGTAGGAAATAGACCCCTTTTGACCGCAAGGAAATCTCCTAATCTTAAAGATAAGTTAGTTAGAAGTAGATTTACTCAGTCTGAACCAGCTACAAACTGGTAAACTAATAAACAAGTGAAAGGGAGCTTTCCTTGTGGGCATTGTGTCTATTGTCCCTATTTGCCAAAAAGCAAAACATTTTCTGCCAATACAGATAAAACTTATACTATTAGATGCTTTTCAAATTGTAACTCAGTGGGGGTTGTTTATCTTTTGGGGTGCTCCTGTCCCCTGTTCTATGTGGGTAAAACAAAACGTTTGTTCAAGGACAGGGTACAGGAGCACAGAGATGACATCCTCTACGGGAGAGATACAAGTTTAGCTCGTCATTTTAAGGAGATTCATAATAGTAGTACTGTTTCTTTAAGATTTATAGGGATTGACAGAGGAATAACAAATGGAAGAGGCGGAGATGAGGATAACTGTTTGTTAAAAAAAGAAGCAAGATGGACTTTTATGCTAAATACGGTGTCACCTTTTGGTTTAAACGAAAGGATTGAATATGCATCGTTTTTAAAATAGAGGTTCATATCTGAAATTTGAAATTCTCCATTTGTTGTAACTGGAGAAAAAACAAATGAGTGAAAAGCTATATCAGCATTAGTAAATTTTATAAATAGGCCATTAACTATTACCTTTATTTTCTCTTAAATTTGTTTCATAGTTGTGGGTCTGTACGTCAAAATATACCATCATAGTAACAATTATAGTAATTCAGCTAATCATTTCAAATTTATAGAATTTAAATCAATATGGGATTTATGTAAAGTAATTTTATCTAGGCATAGTAACCAAAGAAATAAAGTTTAATTGAGCTGCAACATGCATAAGGTTTTCTCGCATGCAGTTGTTGTTTTTTGTACAAAGTTGCCAAATAAAAAATGTTCCATCTTGTTAAAATAGGCCACATTGTATTAATCTATACATTGGTAATCATTGAACTTATCTTTAAAATAGACAGGAATGTCCGGCTTAAGATTTTAAAAGGGTGTGTGTAAATAGCTAATTTGATTGGCTGAGGTACTATCTCCCAGTTCATTGGTTTTGCAATAAAGGCTGATAATTGGAGAAGATGGGCAGTCCTGACGAGGCCCCTGTTTCGCTCAGCATTATGGGGCGAAACGCGCGTCGACTTTCCCAGAAACAGCTATCTTTGCACCTGTGAATTAAGCAGCTGGCCTGAGTCTGCCCGGGAATTTCAAAATTCAAACTGAAGAAGCAAGCCTGGATCTTGCGGTAATCAAGTGGTTGCTTTAAGTCGCCTGGATACGGTTTACGCACAGAAGCAAAGTATACACCTGCAAGTTTGTGTCCCCAGTGAGCAGGGAGACGCGGTTGTGAAGAGGTTAGATAAGGATGTCGGAGGCTTATGTCCCGGTCCGTTTGCCAATAATACTGTGACTTTGTTTTCTCGGAGTTTTGCTGCAATATTTCAACACAGGTTTGCTTTGTTGTATCTGCTTTTCACCACTGAATGAAGATTTATCTGCTATCAAGCGGTATTAATGTCAATTTCCAGTTAACATTAGAGGACGTTTTTACATCGGTTAACAATAATCAATGAACATATGCTTACAAAATGTTGCACTCAGCTGTATTATTAAGTGATACAAATCGCTACTAAATATAACATCTGATTTTCTCCACAAAGGACTTATATGGTCTATAAAAGGACTTTGTTCTGTTATCATCATAGAGAAACCGGCATAATATGTGTTTATGTGCAAATCAGTTAGAAATTTGTAGATCACATGTTTTTTCTCTAGCTTGCTGCATATGTTTTCTTTAATACCTGTGATGTCTCAACATTTTGTTTGATATGCTTAAGTAATAAATCCACTGCAGTGGTGTATTTCAGAGATGACAAGCTTTTTTTAGCTGTTTACCTGTATGTTTGGTAACTTTTTGCAATAAACTGTCTGCATGGGTTTAGGTCTGTGCATGTGTAGTTCATTTTTTTGGGGTTTTGTGTTGCTCTGCAGCCATGCATTTCTAAGAAATTGGATTAAATGGGTTAAAATTTTGAGTGCTGAAATCCCCTACTTTAACTATGGTATCTCATATAGCTCTACCATTTTTCTTTATCTATATATTACTGGATTAAATATATATATATATAAATATATATATATATATGTATATATATATATATATATATATATATATATATACAGGGAGTGCAGAATTATTAGACAAGTTGTATTTTTGAGGATTAATTTTATTATTGAACAACAACCATGTTCTCAATGAACCCAAAAAACTCATTAATATCAAAGCTGAAAAGTTTTGGAAGTAGTTTTTAGTTTGTTTTTAGTTATAGCTATTTTAGGGGATATCTGTGTGTGCAGGTGACTATTACTGTGCATAATTATTAGGCAACTTAACAAAAAACAAATATATACCCATTTCAATTATTTATTTTTACAAGTGAAACCAATATAACATCTCAACATTCACAAATATACATTTCTGACATTCAAAAACAAAACAAAGACAAATCAGTGACCAATATAGCCACCTTTCTTTGCAAGGACACTCAAAAGCCTGCCATCCATGGATTCTGTCAGTGTTTTGATCTGTTCACCATCAACATTGCATGCAGCAGCAACCACAGCCTCCCAGACACTGTTCAGAGAGGTGTACTGTTTTCCCTCCTTGTAAATCTCACATTTGATGATGGACCACAGGTTCTCAATGGGGTTCAGATCAGGTGAACAAGGAGGCCATGTCATTAGATTTTCTTCTTTTATACCCTTTCTTGCCATCCACGCTGTGGAGTACTTGGACGCGTGTGATGGAGCATTGTCCTGCATGAAAATCATGTTTTTCTTGAAGGATGCAGACTTATTCCTGTACCACTGCTTGAAGAAGGTGTCTTCCAGAAACTGGCAGTAGGACTGGGAGTTGAGCTTGACTCCATCCTCAACCCGAAAAGGCCCCACAAGCTCATCTTTGATGATACCAGCCCAAACCAGTACTCCACCTCCACCTTGCTGGTGTCTGAGTAGGACTGGAGCTCTCTGCCCTTTACCAATCCAGCCACGGGCCCATCCATCTGGCCCATCAAGACTCACTCTCATTTCATCAGTCCATTAAACCTTAGAAAAATCAGTCTTGAGATATTTCTTGGCCCAGTCTTGACGTTTCAGCTTGTGTGTCTTGTTCAGTGGTGGTCGTCTTTCAGCCTTTCTTACCATGGCCATGTTTCTGAGTATTGCACACCTTGTGCTTTTGGGCACTCCAGTGATGTTGCAGCTCTGAAATATGGCCAAACTGGTGGCAAGTGGCATCTTGGCAGCTGCACACTGACTTTTCTCAGTTCATGGGCAGTTATTTTGCGCCTTGGTTTTTCCACACGCTTCTTGCGACCCTGTTGACTATTTTGAATGAAACGCTTGATTGTTCGATGATCACGCTTCAGAAGCTTTGCAATTTTAAGAGTGCTGCATCCCTCTGCAAGATATCTCACTATTTTTGACTTTTCTGAGCCTGTCAAGTCCTTCTTTTGACCCATTTTGCCAAAGGAAAGGAAGTTGCCTAATAATTATGCACACCTGATATAGGGTGTTGATGTCATTAGACCACACCCCTTCTCATTACAGAGATGCACATCACCTAATATGCTTAATTGGTAGTAGGCTTTTGAGCCTATACAGCTTGGAGTAAGACAACATGCATAAAAAATGATGTGGTCAAAATACTCATTTGCCTAATAATTCTGCACTCCCTGTATATATATATATATATATATATATATATATATATATATATATATATATATATATATATATATATATATATATATATATATATGATCTGTGTATTTTAAATTATTTTGAAGATTTAGGCACAATTTTTTTGTCTGAGATTTATTTTTCCAATGTCATACAGAGACTTGAAATGCCAGTTTGTAAGGGAGCTGCATATGGGAAACTCCGCAGGGGACAATTTACACCTAGGTGATATGAGTCATTTCTTCAGCTAAAACTTGTTCTTTTTCTGAATCTGTTTAAGCTTCAAAAGAAATTCTCAGGCATCATGTCTGTTGGCATATTATTCAGGAGAAAGGTATCTTTTGTCTGATCTAAGATTTGCAATACACATTCATATAGATGACCTCTTTGGAATAAATTGCCTGAACTAAGGACCAAGACCATCTCATATCAAATTGGATTTTGTAGCTACAAAATTAAATATTAGATTCTATGATACATCTGTAGTTTATTTGATGTTACTCACAGATACCCTGACAAAAAGATGATTGGCCTGATTACAAGTGACAAGTTATTTAGCTATATCGCTCGTGCACAAATTCTGCTAGATGTAAACTAGCAGATATCGCCACCACTAAATAAAGTTATTAATCCCTAAACCACCAGCCCCCCACATCGCAAAAAAACTAAATTAAACTATTAACCCCAAAACCTAAGAACCCCCTAACTTAAAATTACAATTACAATATCCATATCTTTCTTCATCCTGGCAAGAGAACCTTTTCAAAATGGCATCCCTTGCTTTCTTATTGGCTGATTTGATTTTTGAAATTCAAATCAGCCAATAGAATGATAGCTACTGAAATCCTTTTGGCTGTTCAAATCAGCCAATAGGATGAGAGCTATTGAAATTCTATTGGCTGATTTGAATAGCCAATAGAAGTTCAGTAGCTCTCATCCTATTGGCTGATTTGAATGTCAAAAATCAAATCAGCCAATAGGATTGCAAGGGACACCATTTTGAAAAGGCTCACTTGCATTGAAGATTCAGTGTACGGCGGTGACCGTATGAAGAGGACGCTCCGTGCCGGGTGTCTTGAAGGATGGACCCGCTCCGTGCAGCCGGGATGAAGATAGAAGAAGCAGCCAGGATGAAGATAGAAGATGCCGCCTGGATGAAGATAGAAGACGCCACCTGGATGAATGAAGAACTCGCTCTGAATGAAGACTTCTCGCCGGCTGCATGTCTGGACTTCAGAAACTGAAAGTGGATCATCGGGGGCGAGTGTTAGTTTTTTTTAACTTTTTTTGGGTGGGTTTTTTTTAGATTAGGGTTTGGGCTTTTTTAATAGAGCTAAATGCCCTTTTCAGGGCAATGCAAAAGAGCTAAATGCCCTTTTAAGAGCAATGCCTATAAAATGCCCTTTTCAGGGCGATGGGTAGCTTAGGTTTTTGTTAGAGTTAGGTTTTTCATTTTGGGGGGTTGGTTGGGTGATGGATTTTACTGTTGGGGGGTATTTGTATTTTTTCAGTTAAAAGAGCTGATTTCTTTAGGGCAATGCCTTACAAAAGGCCCTTTTAAGAGTCATTGGTAGTTTATTGTAGGCTACGTTTTTTATTTTGGGGGGCTTTTTTATTTTTATAGGGCTATTACATTAGGTGTAATTGTTTTTATTTTGGATGATTTCATTTGTTATTTTATATATAAATCAACTATATCAATTAACTGACTGCAAGGGTTAATTAGCTCTCTGTCCTCTAGTAAATGAGAAAATATAAAAAAAGTAACCCAGCACTCAGTAAAGAAAAACAAAATATGCATTACAAAGATAGAAAATAATTATTAAATAATTATCATAACAAAATGATTAAAAAGCTTCAAAACCCACATCCCTTACATATGCATAAAACAAGTGTCAAGAAAAATGTAGCAGAGTTAAAAAATAGACTCATCAATTCACATATATATCTAGATGATAGCTACTAAGGACAAATAGTATATATACATAGCATTCTCAAAGTATATACAACTCCTTTAAAAAAGCATACTGGTAGCAGGAAAATGTCTCCCCCCAAGTGAATTACTGATCATTCCACTACAGAAGTTGTTACTTCTTTGGCTATCCAGAGTGAAGTTTCCTTTGAATAAATTTGTAAGGCACTCACTTGGTTCTCTTTGCATCCTTGTACCAAATTTTAGCATATTAATATTTTTAGTTATTTTAAAGCTGCTTTTGATGGATAAGTTTTACTAGTTGCCATGCCTGTTTATTGCCTTAACTGCCTTAACTTTTATGATGGTCTTACAGACTTCAGAGCTTGGTTATAGCATCTAACCATTCATTCATTTATTCATAGTTACCTGATAAATTAATTTCATGATGGTGAGAGTCCATGAGACCCACGCTTGATTTTCTGTAAAGTTGGCAGCAGTACCAGTTTGCACTTAACTCACTCTGTTTTATCTCCCTAACTTTTCTATCCTTATTATTGCTGTATTTCCCCACCTCCCTCCATTGACCTCATATTTTACATACATTTAACACTCGCACACTTTCCAATTCTCAGATTTCTTTCTATTCTGCCAATAGACTTTCTTTTCAGCTTTTCATTTTTCCATCCTCACACACGACTCATTCTTCCGCTTTCTCTCCCGTGTCTCAGTCCCTTTTCTTTCCCCATCATCTATATGACTTATTTTTTCGCCAATTGTTCCTCACTCTCACAAAACAACTAACACAATTTAAACAAAATTAAGGTGTTAGTTTTTTAACATGTCTTTTGTGTGATATGTAGGTTGCACTGTATTCTGTGTGATGTATATATACCTGTGTAGTGTGTAAAAAAGAAATAAGCAGGATGTTTTTTATGTCATATCTGGGATGCACTTGTTTCCATTTTCTACTTAGATTTCCCTTTAATAAAGATCTAGTAAAAGTCAGTCATAACACCACTAACATTACATTATCCCCTTCATCAGACCAAACTTTGTCCCCAAAAAGTCACATTTATCACAGTAAATAAAATGAAATGACCAGAGAGGGCAAGCCTGTTAATTCCTGAATTAGTATTTGCTAGCACCCTGGCAGGTGTTTGAAAAGTGAGAGGGCACATCCTTCCTATCTATCTATCTATCTATCTATCTATCTATCTATCTATCTATCTATCTATCTATCTATCATCTATATATCATCTATCTATCTATCTATCTATCTATCTATCTATCTATCTATCTATCTATGTGTGTGTATATATATATATATATATATATATATATATATATATATATATATTTCTAGTTATTAGACAGGGTATATGGATGCCTTTGAATATTGTGTATGTAATCTGAGATGATTTATGATATCTAATAGATGATCTGTATCCTGTAGAAAAAGCTAAATAGCTACAAGAGGGAAACTATGTTTTCAAATGGTTTATAAGGGTACACATGTGGGTTGTGGTTTTGGTGAGCAGCAGAAAGAAAGAAAATATAAGAAAAACAAATCTTGAGAACATATTAGTAAGATAAGAGAATAAAGACATTTTAGAAAAACAAAAAGTAGTAAAAGAGAGATTCTGAAAGAAATCAGCTTTAGTCGGCAGAATGAAAGTAATAAAACAAGGGTGATGATGATGCATTCTATAATTAGGAGATCCATGGAAGATATAAGACAATTCTAAAACAAATCAAAGCTCAGATTACAGAATTCACTTACTGAGCCAGTCAGATTAAGAGAAACATCTGCAGCCTATAAAACACCTGACTCTGGAGAAAAAATTGAATAATGAGTGAGACTAAGATGTCCAAATAAGTAAAACAAGAAATCATTAAAAAAAATAAAAAAGACCACCTTTACAGGTAGTAATCATGGTTTTCTTAATTCTTACAGATGCAGAAACCTGTATAAAATGCCCTGAAGATCGATGGCCCAATGATAAGAGAACTCTGTGCATCAGAAAGACAGTGGAATTCCTTTCATTTGAGGACACATTAGGGATTTTCCTCACTTCAGTCTCCATCTTCTCCTCTATTGTCACCATCACTGTACTTGGGATTTTTATTAGGCATCACACAACTCCTGTAGTAAAAGCCAACAACCAGAACCTCAGCTACACCCTCCTCCTCTCCCTCATGTTGTCCTTCCTCTGCTCCTTACTGTTCATTGGACGTCCTGTGCAGGTGTCCTGCCTACTCAGACAAGCTGCCTTTGGAATCATTTTTACTGTTTCTGTCTCTTCTGTTCTGGCAAAATCAGTCACTGTTGCAATTGCCTTCAATGCCACCAAACCTGACAGCAAGATAAAGAAGTGGGTGGGATCCCGAGTGTCCATCCATCTGGTCCTTGTCTGCTCTCTAGGTCAGACTATGATCTGCACGCTGTGGTTGGCTCTCTACCCACCATATCCAGACTATGACACTCACTCTTACATTGAGAAAATTATATTAGAATGTAACGAGGGCTCTGTCACTGCATTCTACCTTGTGATAGGTTACATAGGATTCCTTTCTATAGTCAGTTTCATTGTGGCTTTCCTGGTTAGGAAGTTACCTGCCAGTTTCAATGAAGCCCAGATGATCACGTTCAGCATGCTGGTGTTCTGCAGTGTTTGGATCTCTTTCATCCCAGCGTACCTGAGCACCAAGGGCAAATTCATAGTAGCTGTAGAAATATTTGCTATCCTGGCTTCTAGTGCAGGACTGCTGGGCTGTATATTCATTCCAAAGTGCTACATTATATTATTTAAATCTGAGTTTAACACCAGGGTACATATGCTAAGTACACATTAATTTGTTAATATATTTATCTATTGATGTCACTGGCTTTTATAAATGTTAACATGAGAATATATATATAGGAGATGTCATATTTGCTCTCAAAGGCCCAGATTACAAGTGGAGCACTTTTGATTGTGCATGGCTCACTATCAGTATCACTGGACCATTCAACTCATAAGAGCACTAAAAAAGTTAGACTGACCTGAAGTGAAGAGTTAGGGCTAGAACAAAAGTATAACAAAACACTTTTTGGGGGGTGCTACCTTCTGGGAGAATTGGGGATACTCCACATCTTGTCCCCCATTCCTCCCAGAAGGTAGCATCCCCAAACAATTATTATCCCTAGGTGCCTCATCAAATTGCCGACAACCTACTAAAAGACTAACTTAATCCCTTGCACCCTACTAAATCAACATCCCTTTTAAGAAGGGGCAGATCAGAGCTCAATTCTGGTCTAGTGCTGAGTTCCAGGAGCCCATCTAGGCCAGTGAGGTTTTGCCCACCCTCTGGCGTTTACCTAATTTCCATGACAAAATATGCTTTGACATGTACAATGTAGATTATTTAAAGTATTGGAGAAGGAATTTAATGGTTGCTTGCTATTATTTCAAACATAAATATATATTTGAAAATACATGTGTATGTTTCAAATAATATTAAGCAACCATTAAATCCCTTTAAATATATCTACAATACTTTAAACAATATGCATTGTACATGACAAATCATATAATTTAAACACTGACTGCTAATCTGCCATAACCTGAAACTAACTGTAGAAGCTAAGGCCCTACACATAAATATTCAATATTTAAAATGATGCATTGTTATGTAGAATGCATAATGTTTAAATATTTGCATATACATTCACATGTAATTAGTGCTGCTTGTTGTGGTGTACGACTTTTGACATTAAACAGTTTTCAGCAATCTCACCTTGTTCTTAGAGTATCACTGTTCCTCACCCAGTTTTATTCCTCCTACACAGCTGTTTCTTTTTCAGTTAATTGTGTTTTAAATTGATGATCATTAGCACCTACTTGAAATAATTGTTCAATAAGCAAACAATGCCGCAGCACCATCATTTCTTCTTAAAGTTTATTGGACCAAAGACATAAAAACACAACGATTCGGACCCAAGTCCTTAATCGCGTGTAAATCTTACAAGGCAAAAAACACTCTTTAAATATCCTTAGCCCCACCTCTCAATAGTTCCACACACCTTTCTACTACTTAGTTAATCAGATCCACAGATTTAAAGAGACATACATTCTAATCAAATGTTTGTTATCATCTTATCCTAATAAATAGCATTCCTATATCCAGACAATATATACCTGGGACATACCTAGTCCCTATCAGCTCTAAGAGTTTTTCATGCACCAAGGCTGAGAAAAATATTTTTATACTTGCAATATGGATTTTGCAGTATACTTAATTAAATTCCCGTGTGTGGGGGGGTATGTAGAAGAGACCACCCATGAACTTAGAGAAAGGATGAATCAGCATGAATGTAATATTACAACTAAATTGCTAGATGGATCAGTGGCAAATCATTTTATTATAGCAGGACACAGTCTGAGACATTTTAGGTTTCAGATACTAGAGCAGGTGTGTTGTCCGAGGAGAAGGGGTGAAACAGAGACCCTTTTAAAACAAAGAGAATTATATGGGATTTGGGAGTTGGGTACATTATCCCCTGGAGGTGTGAATAGAGAGGTGAACTGGCTGGTTTTTAAATAAAAGGATAAGAGAGGCTGATATAGAATTAATATTGGTGGTGCATGACAAATTATTTGAACTGATAGGGACTAGGTATGCCCCAGGTATATATTGTCTGGATATAGGTAGTGATGTCGCGAACCTAAAATTTTCCATTCGCAAACGGTGAACGTGAACGTCCGCAACTATTCGCGAACGGGCGAACCGGGCGAACCGCCATTGGCTTCAATAGGCAGGCGAATTTTAAAACCCACAGGGACTCTTTCTGGCCAAAATAGTGATGGAAAAGTTGTTTCAAGGGTACTAAAACCTGGACTGTGGCATGCCGGAGGGGGATCCATGGCAAAACTCCCACGGAACATTACATAGTTGATGCAGAGTCTCGTTTTAATCCATAAAGGGCATAAATGACCTAACATTCCTAAATTGTTTGGAATAACGTGCTTTAAAACATCAGGTATGATGTTGTATTGATCAGGTAGTGTAAGGGTTACGCCCGCTTCACAGTGACAGACCAAACTCCCCGTTTAACGCACTGCAAACAACCGCAAACAGTCCATTTGCACAACCATGAGTAGATAGATTTGATAGATAGATACATAGATTAGATAGATAGATCAATAGATGCAATATACAATTGATAGATACAATAGATAGATAGATTTGATAGATAAATAGATAGATTTGATAGATAGATAATTTCCCAGAGAGAGAATTACAAGACGTGCGGTATGGGACCCATGTTAAGGTTCCCCAAGGCAGTTGCGGCGCCAGGGGACGTGTATATGGCATGGATTTTAGGAACCGGGAGATGGATAAAGATGCTTGGTCGGTCCTCCTACTTCAAATTTGGGGCACTGCGCGTGCAATCTACTGTGCCACCAGATATGAGTGGTGTGTTAGGTAGTACTATTCTGATCAGTTTAATCCCTGTTATGCCCCCTATCAGGGGACGTGTATATGGCATGGATTTTAGGAACCGGGAGATGGAAAAAGATGCTTAGTCGGTCCTCCTACCCTCCTACTTCAAATTTGGTGCACTGCGAGTGCAATCGTGGCTGGACTTTTAGCCGACAGACATTTGGCCGACGGACATTTGGCCGAAACACAAGTGGCTGTCACAAAACAGTCCGGCCATGAGATAGATAGATTTGATAGATAGATACATAGATTAGATAGATAGATCAATAGATGCAATATACATTTGATAGATACGATAGATAGATAGATAGATTTGATAGATAAATAGATAGATTTGATAGATATATAATTTCCCAGACAGAGAATTACAAGACGTGCGGTCTGGGACCCAGAGGCAGTTGCGGCGCCAGGGGATGTGTATATGGCATGGATTTTAGGGGGCAAATTTGGGGCACTGAGCATGCAATCTACTGTGCCACCAGATAGGAGTGGTGTGTTAAGTAGTACTATTGTGATCAGTTTAATACCTGTTACGCCCCCTATCAGGGGACGTGTATACGGCATGGATTTTAGGAACCGGGAGATGGAAAAAGATGCTTGGGGCACTTGATAGATACTTGATAGATACGATAGACAGATAGATTTGATAGATAAATAGATAGATTTGATAGATAGATAATTTCCCAGACAGAGAATTACAAGACGTGCGGTTTGGGACCAATGGTAAGGTTACTTCCTTTTGCACAATCGAGTACAGGTTGGGGATTGCCTTTTGTGCAAAGAAATTTCAGCCGGGTACCTTCCACTGCGGTGTCCCCTATCAGGGGATGTGTATATGGCATGGATTTTAGGAACCGGGAGATGAAAAAAGATGCTTGGTCGGCCCTCCTACTTCAAATTTGGGGCACTGCACGTGCAATCTAATGTGCCACCAGATAGGAGTGGTGTGTTAAGTAGTACTATTCCTATCAGTTTAATTCTTATTAAGTGTCTTTTTTTTTTGTTTTGTTTTTGAAGCCACAGTGCAGCACCAGAGGCCAAAAAAAATTGGCATGTACACATGCCTGAAAAATTAGGTATTGTTGCAGCCGCTGCTGTAGCAGCGGCCAGAAAAATTGATGTTTGTTTCACAGACAGAAAGTGCCCTAAACATTGCGGCTTGAACCCTAGTTGGTGGCGGATAAGTCATGCAAGTCATCCAGCATTTGAAGATAAAATACAGCAGCGTGTGGACCATTTTTAGCCCAAGGCAGCTCATCTCATCAGGCCTTTTTTACTCGAATGTATCGCCCAATGTCAGTCCCTTCAGGATCCATCCCTCATTCATCTTAATAAAGGTGAGGTAATCTAGACTTTTTTGACCTAGGCGACATCTCTTCTCAGTGTCAATACCTCCTGCTGCACTGAAGGTCCTTTCTGACAGGACACTTGAAGCAGGACAGGCCAGAAGTTCTATTGCAAATTGGGATAGCTCAGGCCACAAACCAAGCCTGCACACCCAGTAGTCAAGGGGTTCATCGCTCCTCAGAGTGTCGAGATCTGCAGTTAAGGCGAGGTAGTCTGCTACCTGTCGGTTGAGTCGTTCTCTGAGGGTGGACCCTGAAGGGCTGTGGCGATGCATAGGAGTTAAAAAGCTCTGCATGTCCTCCATCAACAACACGTCTGTAAAGCGTCCTGTCCTTGCCGGCGTGGTCATGGAAGTCAGAGGATTACTTTCAGCTCTTCCCCTGTTAGATTCACGTTGTGCTGTGACATCACCCTTATACGCTGTGTAAAGCATACTTTTTAATTTATTTTGGAAATGCTGCATCCTTTCCGACTTGTGGTAATTCGGTAACATTTCTGGAACTTTATGCTTATACCGGGGGTCTAGTAGCGTGGACACCCAGTATAGATCGTTCTACTTCAGCTTTTTTATACGAGGGTCCCTCAACAGGCACGACAGCATGAAAGACCCCATTTGCACAAGGTTGGATGCCGAGCTACTCATGTCCCGTTCCTCGTCTTCAGTGATGTCACTGAAGGTATCTTTTTCCCCCCAGCCACGTACAACACCACGGGTACCAGATAGGTGACAATGAGCACCCTAGGATGCCTGTTGTGGTTGGTCTTCCTCCTCCTCCTCAAAGCCACATTTGTCCTCTGACTCCTCTTCCTCACAATCCTCTTCCAGCATTGCCGCTGGTCCAGCAAGCGATGCTGATAAGGCTGTTTCTGGTTGTGATGGTGACCACAACTCTTCCTCTTCACGCTCATCTATGGCCTGATCCAGCACTCTTCGCAGGGCATGCTTCAGGAAGAAAACAAATGGTATGATGTCGCTGATGGTGCCTTCGGTGCGACTGACTAGGTTTGTCACCTCCTCAAAAGGACGCATGAGCCTACAGGCATTGCGCATGAGCGCCCAGTAACGTGGCAAAAAAATTCCCAGCTCCGCAGAGGCTGTCCTAGCACCCCGGTCATACAAATACTTGTTAACGGCTTTTTCTTGTTGGAGCAGGCGGCCGAACATTAGGAGTGTTGAATTCCAACGTGTCGGGCTGTCGCAAATCAAACGCCTTAATGGCAGGTTGTTTCACCGCTGGATATCGGAAAAGTGCGCCATGGCCGTGTAGGAATGCCTCAAATGGCCTGCCTTCCTGGCCTGCTTCAGGACGTCCTGTAAGCCTGGGTACTTATGCACAAAGCGTTGTACAATCAGATTACACACATGTGCCATGCATGGCACATGTGTCAACTTGCCCAATTTCAATGCCGCCACCAAATTACTTCCATTATCACTAACCACTTTGCAGATCTCCAGTTGGTGCAGAGTCAGCCACTGATCCACCTGTGCGTTTCGGGGCGGACAGGAGTGCTGGTCTGGTGTGACTCTCTGCTTTCAGGCAAGTCAACCCCAAGACGGCGTGACACTGCCATATCCGGGATGTGGAATAGTACCTGCGGAGCTGGGGGGGTGCCGTTGATGTGGAGCAAGACGCAGCAGCAGAAGAGGACTCAGCCAAGGAGGTTATGGAAGAGGATGGAGTAGGAGGAGTAGAGGAGGTGGCAGCAGGCCTGCCTGCAAGTTGTGGCGGTGTCACCAACTCCTCCTCTGCAGAGGCACGCATTCCATGCTTTGCACCCGTCAGCAGGTTTACCCAATGCGCAGTGTAGGTGATATACCTACCCTGACCATGCTTTGCAGACCAGCTATCAGTGGTCATATGGACCCTTGCCCCAACACTGTATGCCAGACATGCCATTACTTCCTTTCGCACAATCGAGTACAGGTTGGGGATTGCCTTTTGTGCAAAGAAATTTCGGCCGGGTACCTTCCACTGCGGTGTCCCAATAGCTACAAATTTTTTGAACGCCTCAGACTCCACCAGCTTGTATGGTAAAAGCTAACCGCTAACAGTTCAGACAAGCCAGCTGTCAGACGCCAGGCAAGGGGGTGACTTTGTGACATTGGCTTCTTATGCTCAAACATGTCCTTGACAGACACCTGACTGTGGGCAGATGAGCAGGAACTGATCCGGAAGAGAGACGGAGTGGCGGATGGTTGAGAGGGGGCAAGGAGGAAAGCAGTGGTTGATGTGGCTGAAGATGCTGGACCAGGAAGAGGATGGCGGCTTTGAGTTTGTCTGCTGCTTCTACTCATGTGTTGATCCCATAGGCGTTTGTGATGTGCGATCATGTGCCCTCGCAAAGCAGTTGTACCTAGGTGGGTGTTGGACTTTCCACAACTAAGTTTCTTTTGGCACAGGTTGCAAATGGCATCGCTGTTGTCAGAGGCAGAC
Source organism: Bombina bombina (assembly GCF_027579735.1). Taxonomy (NCBI): domain Eukaryota; kingdom Metazoa; phylum Chordata; class Amphibia; order Anura; family Bombinatoridae; genus Bombina; species Bombina bombina. Next base: position 1,264,684,341 of record NC_069501.1, on the reverse strand, counting down.
ACACACAAAAAATGCCACACTGCTGAGCTCTGCGATGACGGCATTCTGGTGGTGGCAACAGCATGCGTTGATTGGCGTACTGTCTGGCTGACCCCGGGTGCTGATGCATGCTGTCTGACTGTGCCACTAGCTCCTTGCGACAACCTCCCCCTGCTTCCAACTCGTCTCCTCCTCCTCTCTGTCTCCCCATCTGAACTTTCCCCCTATTCTTCTTCTCTTCTAGCGTGCACCCACGTCACATCCACTGATGCATCATCATCATCAACCGCTTCACTTGTATCTGACAAATCAACAAAGGAAGCAGCAGCAGGTACAACATCATCATCATCACACCGTACGTCCATGTCTGTAATGCTGCCTGACTGAGACATATCACTGTTATCTACATCCTCTGTTAATGATGGTTGCGCATCACTCATTTCTTCCAACTAATGTGTAAATAACTCCTCTGACACATCAAGTGAAGCGGCTGTGGAGCTAGTGTTCGTGGTGGCGGCAGGCGGGCGAGTGGTAACTTGAGAGGTGCCCGAAGATAAGCTGGAGGAGGATGGTGCATCAAGGTTCGGAGAGGAAGCTATAGAAGATTGGGTGTCCTGTGTTAAAAAGTCAACTATGTCCTCCTCAGAACTTTTCGAGTTCATGGGACGTGGCCTCTGAACACTGGGCATTATTCTAGGGCCAAAGGGAATCACAGCACCATGACCACAACGGCACCTGCGGGGTGGTCTGCCTCTGCCTGTCATTTTTTTTAAATGTACACTTACACTACTATTAAACAAGATATGAGTGGTGGCACTGGACAAGTGGGCACAGTATACGCTGTGAGCCTGACACAAAAAAGCAGACTGATGTTTCATAGTCCAAAAAGTTTTTATTTTTTTAAATGTACACTTACACTACTATTAAATAATATATGAGTGGTGGCACTGGGCAAGTGGGCACAGTATACGCTGTGAGCCTGACACAAAAAAGCAAACTGATGTTTCACAGTCCAAAAAGTTTTTATTTTTTAAATGTACACTTACACTACTATTAAACAAGATATGAGTGGTGGCACTGGGCAAGTGGGCCCAGTATAAGCTGTGAGCCTGACACAAAAAAGCAGACTGATGTTTGACAGTACAAAAAGGTTTTATTTTTTTAAATGTACACTTACACTACCATTAAACAAGAGATGAGTGGTGGCACTCGGCAAGTGGGCACAGTATACGCTGTGAGCCTGGCACACACGCTGGCAGGCAACTGCAATTAGCTTACACTAGCAGACTGATGTTTCACAGTCAAAAAAGTTTTTGTTTTTTTTAATTATGTACACTACTGTTACCCCAGATATGAGTGGTGGCACTGGACAAGTGGGCCTGGCACACATGCTGGCAGGCAGGCAACTGCAATTAGATTACACTAGCAGACTGATGTTTCACAGTCAAAAAAGTTTTGTTTTTTTAAAATTATTTACACTACTGTTACACCAGATATGAGTGGTGGCACTGGGCAAGTGGGCCTGGCACACACGCTAGCAGGCAGGCAACTGCAATTAGATTACACTAGCAGACTGATGTTTCACAGTCAAAAAAGTTTTTTTTTAATTATTTACACTACTGTTACACCAGATATGAGTGGTGGCACTGGGCAAGTGGGCCTGGCACACACGCTGGCAGGCAGGCAGGCAACTGCAATTAGATTACACTAGCAGACTGATGTTTCACAGTCAAAAAAGTTTTTTTTTTTAAATTATTTACACTACTGTTACACCAGATATGAGTGGTGGCGCTGGGCAAGTGGGCCTTGCTGGCACACACACTAGCAGGCAGGCAACTGCAATTATATTATACTAGCAGACTGATGTTTCACAGTCAAAAAGTTTTTTTTTTAATTATTTACACTACTGTTACACCAGATAGGACTGGTGGCACTGGGCAAGTGAGCCTGGCACACACACTAGCAGGCAGGCAACTGCAATTAGATTACACTAGCAGACTGATGTTTCACAGTCAAAAAAGTGTTTTTTTTTTTAATTATTTACACTACTGTTACACCAGATATGAGTGGTGGCACTGGGCAAGTGGGCCTGGCACACACGCTAGCAGGCAGGCAACTGCAATTAGATTACACTAGCAGACTGATGTTTCACAGTCAAAAAAGTTTTTTTTTTTAAATTATTTACACTACTGTTACACCAGATATGAGTGGTGGCACTGGACAAGTGGGCCTGGCACACATGCTGGCAGGCAACTGCAATTAGATTACATTAGCAGACTGATGTTTCACAGTAAAAAAAGTTTTGTTTTTTAAAATTATTTACACTACTGTTACACCAGATATGAGTGGTGGCACTGGGCAAGTGGGCCTGGCACACACGCTAGCAGGCACGCAACTGCAATTAGATTACACTAGCAGACTGTGGTTTCACAGTCAAAAAAGTTTTTTTTTAATTATTTACACTACTGTTACACCAGATATGAGTGGTGGCACTGGGCAAGTGGGCCTGGCACACACACTGGCAGGCAACTGTAATTAGATTACACTAGCAGACTGATGTTTCACAGTCAAAAAAGTTTTTTTTTTAAATTATTTACACTACTGTTACACCAGATATGAGTGGTGGCACTGGGCAAGTGGGCCTTGCTGGCACACACACTAGCAGGCAGGCAACTGCAATTATATTACACTAGCAGACTGATGTTTCACAGTCAAAAAGTTTTTTTTAAAATTATTTACACTACTGTTACACCAGATAGGACTGGTGGCACTGGACAAGTGGGCCTGGCACACACACTAGCAGGCAGGCAACTGCAATTAGATTACACTAGCAGACTGATGTTTCACAGTCAAAAAAGTTTTTTTTTTTTAATTATTTACACTACTGTTACACCAGATAGGACTGGTGGCACTGGGCAAGTGGGCCTGGCACACACACTAGCAGGCAGGCAACTGCAATTAGATTACACTAGCAGACTGATGTTTCACAGTCAAAAAAGTTTTTTTTTTTTTTAATTATTTACACTACTGTTACACCAGATGTGAGTGGTGGCACTGGGCAAGTGGGCCTGGCACACACGCTAGCAGGCAGGCAACTGCAATTAGATTACACTAGCAGACTGATGTTTCACAGTCAAAAAAGCTTTTTTTTTTAAATTATTTACACTACTGTTACACCAGATATGCGTGGTGGCACTGGGCAAGTGGGCCTGGCACACACGCTAGCAGGCAGGCAACTGCAATTAGATTACACTAGCAGACTGATGTTTCACAGTCAAAAAAGTTTTTTTTTAAATTGTTTACACTACTGTTACACCAGATAAGAGTGGTGGCACTGGGCAAGTGGGCCTGGCACACACCCTGGTAGGCAGGCAACTGCAATTAGATTACACTAGCAGGCTGATGTTTCACAGTCAAAAAAGTTTTTTTTTTTTAAATTATTTACACTACTGTTACACCAGATAGGACTGGTGGCACTGGGCAAGTGGGCCTGGCACACACACTAGCAGGCAGGCAACTGCAATTAGATTACACTAGCAGACTGATGTTTCACAGTCAAAAAAGTTTTTTTTTTTTTAATTATTTACACTACTGTTACACCAGATATGAGTGGTGGCACTGGGCAAGTGGGCCTGGCACACACGCTAGCAGGCAGGCAACTGCAATTAGATTACACTAGCAGACTGATGTTTCACAGTCAAAAAAGTTTTTTTTTTAATTATTTACACTACTGTTACACCAGATATGCGTGGTGGCACTGGGCAAGTGGGCCTGGCACACACGCTAGCAGGCAGGCAACTGCAATTAGATTACACTAGCAGACTGATGTTTCACAGTCAAAAAAGTTTTTTTTTTTCAATTATTTACACTACTGTTACACCAGATATGAGTGGTGGCACTGGGCAAGTGGGCCTGGCACACACCCTGGTAGGCAGGCAACTGCAATTAGATTACACTAGCAGACTGATGTTTCACAGTCAAAAAAGTTTTTTTTTTTTAAATTATTTACACTACTGTTACACCAGATATGAGTGGTGACACTGGGCAAGTAGGCCTGGCTGGAACACATGCTAGCAGGCAGGCAACTGCAATTAGATTACACTAGCAGACTGATGTTTAACAGTCAAAAAAGTTTTTTTTTAAATTATTTACACTACTGTTACACCAGATATGACTGTTGGCACTGGACAAGTGGGCCTGGCACACACGCTAGCAGGCAACTGCAATTAGATTACACTAGCAGACAGATGTTTCACAGTCAATTTTTTTTTTTTTTTTTAATTATTTACACTACTGTTACACCAGACTGATGTTTCACAGAGAGAGGAAGAGAAATAGAGATATAAAAGAGAGAGAGATAGAGAGAAACTAAAAGAGAGATATAGATAAAGATAAATAGAAAAATTGATATAGACAAATAGAGAGAGCAATAGAAATAGATAAAGAGAAATAGAGAAAGAGAAAATAGAGAGAATAGAGTGATAGAAAGAGAGATAATATAGATAGAAAAAAAACAGAGAGATAATTAGAGAGATAAATAGAGAGAGATTGAAAAAAAGAGACAGAGAAAGTGAATGAGAGAGATAGAGAAAGATCAAAGAGAAAGAGAAAAATAACACAGATAGAGAAATAGAGAGAAAAAAATAGATAGAGAAATATAAAGTGAAAGAGAGAGAGAGATATATAGAGAGAGCAAGATAAAGAAAGATAGAGAAAGATAAAGAATTAGTGATGTTGCGAATAGTTCGCTGGTGAATAGTTAGACCTCACAGTCAGCAGACACATTCCAGCCAATCAGCAGCAGACCCTCCCTCCCAGACCCTCCCACCTCCTGGACAGCATCTATTTTAGATTCATTCGGAAGCTGCATTCTTAGTGAGAGGAGGGACAGTGTAGCTGCTGCTGATTTAATAGGGAAATAGATAGCTAGGCTAGTGTATTCAGTGTCCACTACAGTCCTGAAGGACTCATCTGATCTCTGCTGTAAGGACAGCACCCCAAAAAGCCCTTTTTAGGGCTAGAACATCTGTCTGCTTTTTTTTTTTTCCTGTGTAATCTAATTGCAGTTGCCTGCCTGCCAGCGTGTGTGTCAGGCTCACAGCGTATACTGTGCCCACTTGCCCAGTGCCACCACTCATATCTGTTGTAACAGTAGTGTACAATTAAAAAAACAACACTGACCACACCAGGATATGTTAGACCTCCCTACTTTGACCCCCAACCTAAGATTTGATCTGTTAAGACTGTGCACACTAATGAAATCCTGGGGATTTCTAGACGACTCATTGAGAGACTTGACTATGTGGGAGGTAAGATGGATGACCAATCTCCAACAGTTTAAACCTCTCTCGATACACTACCATTGCCTCATAGAGGAAACATCCTCCCTAAAGACAATACATATGGATGCCTGGGAGAGAGACTTACAGCTAACATTTACAACTAAGACATGGAACAAAGCCATTAGCTTAACGAAAAAAGCAACTCATTGCATTACCTTATATGAACTATACTTTAAAGTAATTACCAGATGGCACTTGGTACCTACAAAGCTACAGAGGCTCTTTCCCGGGCATTCACAGCAGTGTTGGAGAGGGTGTGGAGAGCCGGGGTCCCCCCTACATGTCTGGTGGACGTGCCCTGCATTAGCGGACTATTGGAAAAAAGAAGAAAAGGTCTGCAGAGATCTAGGATTAACGACGGCCCTGAACCCTGCCCTGGCCATACTGCATTTGGAACTTGACAGAATACCCAAGAGTAAACAGAACCTTCTGATATATATCCTAATTTCTGCCAAGCTCCTTATAGCTAGGAACTGGAAGAAGAGCCAACCCCCAAGACTGCAGAGCGTACTGGAAGGTGTAAATTACATTAAGAATATGGAAAATTTTGTAGCCAGAGAGAGAGGGCAACTGCAAAATTATTGTCTTACTTGGGAACCTTGGGAGTCTATGTTAAGCCGCCCAGCCGATACCTAGATATCTATAAAACCCAGGATATGCCTCCTCCGGTCCCTCCCTTATGCCCCTTAACACCGCCCCCCTCTTGAAACAGTGCTGTCACCTCAGAATCTCCCCCTTATCCCGGACACCCCCCCTATTGAGACAGGCCTGCAATAAGACAACATAGAAAACGGAGTCCACGCTGCAAACCCACAGATAGGCGGAGAGGGGTCTGGGAGTCCCCCCACATTAACGACCTAATATTATTGGGAGTCTGCAGTATAGTATAGTATAGTATAGTATAATACTGTCTCTTAACCCTATTGATGTGTATCCTCTATTGACTGATTTATTACCTTAAAGATTACACCAGTGTAGATTGTTGTTATGAGATTATGTTCTAGAAAAACCACTGTATATACACGAGATACCTCTGTAAAAACGAGGACTTTAATGTTGGGAAAGACTGTCGACCTCACTTGTCAGTCAATCTAGCCAATTCCCACATTCATTTTTGTATCTTTCATGCCAAATTTATTGTTTGTATATTGTTAGTGCCTTAACTGGGAAAGATTGTTTGTTGAAATTACGTCCTCAATAAAAAGCTTTGAAACAAAAAAAAAAAAAACAACAACACTTTTTTGACTGTGAAATAATAGCAGTCAGTTTCCTTCACACGTGTGCGTTTCAGTGCCTGCCAGGGCACAGTGTCACACCAGTGCAACTAATATCTGGTTTAACAGTAGTGTACATTAACCCCTTAATGACCACAGCACTTTTCCATTTTCTGTCCGTTTGGGACCAGGGCTATTTTTACATTTCTGCAGTGTTTGTGTTTAGCTGTAATTTTCCTCTTACTCGTTTACTGTACCCACACATTTTATATACCGTTTTTCTCGCCATTAAATGGGCTTTCTAAAGATACCATTATTTTCATCATATCCTATAATTTACTATAAAAAAATTATAAAATATGAGTAAAAAATGGAAAAAAACCACACTTTTTCTAACTTTGACCCCAAAATCTGTTACTCATCAACAACCACCAAAAAACACCCATGCTAAATAGTTTCTAAATTTTGTCCTGAGTTTAGAAATACCCAATGTTTACATGTTCTTTGCTTTTTTTGCAAGTTATAGGGCCATAAATACAAGTAGCACTTTGCTATTTCCAAACCATTTTTTTTTTTTTCAAAATTAGCGCTAGTTACATTGGAACACTGATATCTGTCAGGAATCCCTGAATAGCCATTGACATGTATATATTTTTTAGAAGACATCCCAAAGTATTGATCTAGGCCCATTTTGGTATATTTCATGCCACCATTTCACCACCAAATGCGATCAAATAAAAAAAATTGTTCACTTTTTCACAAATTTTTTCACAAACTTTAGGTTTCTCTCTGAAATTATTTACAAATAGCTTGTGCAATTATTGCATAAATGGTTGTACATTTTTCTCTGGGATCCCCTTTGTTCAGAAATAGCAGACATATATGGCTTTGACGTTGCTTTTTGATAATTAGAAGGCTGCTAAATGCCACTGCACACCACACGTGTATTATGCCCAGCAGTGAAGGGGTTAATTAGGGAGCATGTAGGGAGCTTTTTGGGGTAATTTTAGCTTTAGTGTAGTGTAGTAGACAACCCAAAGTATTGATCTAGGCCCATCTTGGTATATTTCATGCCACCATTTCATCGCCAAATGCGATCAAATAAAAAAAAACGTTACATTTTTCCAAATTTTAGGTTTCTCACTGAAATCATTTACAAGCATTTTGTGCAATTATGGCACAAATGGTTATAAATGCTTCTCTGGGATCCCCTTTTTTTAGAAATAGCAGAAATATATGGCTTTAGCATTGCTTTTTGGAAATTAGAATGCCGCTAAATGCCGCTGCGCATCACACGTGTATTATGCTCAGCAGTGCAGGGGTTAATTAGGGAGCTTGTAGGGAGCTTGCAGGGTTAATTTTAGCTTTAGTGTAGAGATCAGCTTCCCACCTGACACATCAGACCCCCTGATCCCTCCCAAAGAGCTCTCTTCCCTCCCCCACCCCACAATTGTCCCCGCCATCTTAAGTACTGGCAGAAAGTCTGCCAGTACTAAAATAAAAGGTATTTTTTTATATATATATATTTTTTTAGCATATTTACATATGCTGTTGTGTAGGATCCCCCCTTAGCCCCCAACCTCCCTGATCCCCCCCCAAAACAGCTTCCTAACCCTCCCCCTCTGCCTTATTGGGGGCCATATTGGCAGCTGTCTGCCAGTACCCAGTTTGCAAATAAAAATGGTTTTTTTTTTTTGTTTTTTTTTCATTTTTCTGTAGTGTAGCTTCCCCCCCAAGACCAATCCCCCACCCGCTCCCAGATCACTTAGATTTCCAAGTACTAAATATTTTGCACTCATTTCTCCCACTTATAAAAACATTTTTTTCTGTAGTGTAGCGTTTCCCACCCGCTCCCTCCGCAACATTTCCATCACTATTGTAGCCAGAAAGAGTCCCTGTGGGTTTTAAAATTTGCCTGCCTATTGAAGTCTATGGCGGTTCGCCCGTTCGCGATCATTTGTGGAAGTTTGCGTTCGCCATTCGCGAACCCAAATTTTTATGCTTGTGACATCACTAATAAAGATATATAGAGTGATAGAGAGAGAGAGAAAGACATATAACGATAGATATAAATAGAGAAAGCAAGAGTGAGTGAGAGAGAGAGAGAGAGAGAGAGAGAGAGAGAGAGAGAGAAAGAAATATAAAGATAGATATAAATAGAGAAAGCAAGAGTGAGAGAGAGAGATATAGGGAGAGAGAAAGAAACAAAGACAGATATATAAAGATAGAGAACAAAAAGAGAGAGAGATAAAGAGAAAGAGATAAAGAGATAGAGAGAGAGAAAGAAAAAAGAGAGAGAAAGAGAGAGAAATAGAACTATGGACAGAGAAAGAGACTGAGAGATATAGAGAGAGAAAGAAAAAGATAGATATAGAGAAAAAAAGATAATTAGATATAGACAGAGAAAGAGAATGAGAGATAATGAGGCATATGTATCAAGCTCCGTATGGAGCTTGATGCCCCGTGTTTCTGGCGAGCCTGAAGGCTCGCCAGAAACAGCAGTTATGAAGCAGCGGTCACAAAGACCGCTGCTCCATAACCTGTCCATCTGTTCTGAGCAGGCGGACAGACATCGCCGGAAATCAACCTGATCGAGTACGATCGGGTTGATTGACACCCCCCTGCTGATGGCCTATTGGCCGCGAGTCTGCAGGGGGCGGCGTTGCACCAGCAGCTCTTGTGAGCTGCTGGTGCAATGCTGAATACGGCGAGCGTATTGCTCGCCATATTCAGCGAGGTCTGACAGACCTGATCCGCACTGTCGGATCAGGTCCAACAGACCTTAATAACTATAGGCCAGAGATTGATAAAGAAAAGAAGAAAGAAAAAGATAGATAAAGAGAGAGAAAGAGAGAGAGAAATAGACAAATATATCTCTTTCTCTCTCTCTCTCTCTCTCTCTCTCTCTATATATATATATATATATATATATATATATATATATATATATATATATATGGATGGATAATACATTATAACATTTGCTATTTTAAATGTAATAGTAATTTAGCAACAAAAAAATAAATATAAATTGAGATATATAAATTTCAAATTAGCATCCAAAAATTTGATGAACACTCTTAAAACTATTGCATAATTAAATAAAGAATTAGTGAACTGATAAAACATAACAACAGATAAAAGTATATATTGATAAGTATAAACATAGTTTATAGAATATAACACTCTATATTGATATTTTAAAAATACATATACTTTTGGTAAATTAAATATTCATTATATGTTATTATATAAAAACATATAAATAAATTTAAAAAAAAAATAATTTAGATAGCATAGACTGTAATAAAATAATTGATAAGATTGTTGAGACCCATCATAAAATTTATAAGAATTGAGTTGATCATTGTGTACAATATAATATGTCCGTTACCAAATAGCAAATTATTGCTTTTAATTTTTGGATTCATTACAAATTAGATATTAAAAAAGATCTATATTATAATTTTAGTAACATAATAAAAGTCATATCATTAGGTAACGAAGGAATGAAATACAGTTTATTTATATATATATATATATATATTCTTTGAAACTATAAATATAAACATTATTACTTACGCATTTATTCATATTTTAATATAGAATACGGAGCCCTTTGAAAATTAAACATACCGAGCGGTATATTATTTCTATAATGAATGAACTCTGTGAAGTTTTCAATTGCACAGGCGCGAAATGTGAACGAGCTTCATGTTGGAAGAGGAGTCTAGCGCAAGCTCAATATGGACGCGTGACGACATCTAAAGGGGTTGGGTCCCCCTGTGGTTAAAGCCGTTATTGGTTCTGATGATCCTGCATAAAAATGACTATGAGTGATCGCAAATGCCGGATGGAGGATTAGAATGACGGGTGCAAGCTATAAACATTAAAAATAACGGTATTTACAAATATTTAAATAATTTGATAAATGAAACTCATGTTATTTAAACGTCAATGTTACGCCAAATTTTATAGAGGAAGCAGAGTTTACATTCACTTTAAATACATTCAAATTGTGCTATGATAAAATGTTAATTAATACAAGATTTAAACAATATCACTGTGAAATATATTTCTTGCAAATTATTTAAATAAAACAACGTATCTACTTATAAAACATAAAAACTAACTCCTATATCTAGGGAGTAAAAATATCTCCTATTACTAGGGAGTAAAAATATCTCCTATTACTAGGGAGTAAAAATATCTCCTATTACTAGGGAGTAAAAAGATCTCCTATATCTAGGGAGTAAAAATATCTCCTATTACTAGGGAGTAAAAATATCTCCTATTTCTAGAGAGTAAAAATATCTCCTATTACTAGGGAGTAAAAATATCTCCTATTACTAGGGAGTAAAAATATCTCCTATTACTAGGGAGTAAAAATATCTCCTATTACTAGGGAGTAAAAATATCTCCTATTACTAGGGAGTAAAAATATCTCCTATTTCTAGAGAGTAAAAATATCTCCTATTACTAGGGAGTAAAAATATCTCCTATTTCTAAAGAGTAAAAATATCTCCTATTTCTAGAGAGTAAAAATATCAAAAGAGCCTGGGTTTTAGTCCTCTATTCTATTCTGTCATTCAGAACATTTTGGTTTTAAAATCGAATCTTTATCTGATAGAATAACATTTTCTTATTTTATCATCTTTGAGGTAGTTTTTTCTTTTTTTTCAATTTTCTTTTTATTATGTTGGTATGGCATTCCATCATTATTTACAAATATTTAAAATTTCTGCTATTTCTTTTTTTGGCTGCGAATATTTTTTTAAAAGAATTTTGCTTATGGTCTTTTCAGGAATTGAATTTATGACCTTCTGACTAAGGAGTGAAAGAAGATAACACTAGGTTATAATGATATTTGAACTTGAAATAGTATTTATGTACTTGTGACATCTATAACTGTGATATTTGCTCTAGTTTGTTCATTATAAGTATTTAGGTGTAGTTTCATTGGTGTATTTATAAAAAAAATAGTATAATTCAAAGTCTTTATTTAATCCTTTTAGAATTAACGTATTCAGCTCTTAGATTCATTTATTTTCTGTTTGTCCTAGATGTTTATTTTGGTCTCCTTGAATCTAATGTGGTGCTTATTTTTGAATGCCCTTACATTTATAATGTGTTTAGTATCAATATTATGTCCTTCTTTAAAGATATTGGATAGGGTGTGTTTGGTATATCCTTTTTAAATATTATAAATGTGTTCTTGTAGCTATGTTGTGATTTTCTAGAGCTGCGACCTTTGTACTGTAGGCCACATGAACACTCCAGGATATATATTCATTTTTATGACACATGATTAATTAATTAATTAATTAATTTATTTATTTTGCCTTTTGTCACGTCATGCTAGTCATTGCTAGGGGTGCGGCGTCTCCTTCCTGCTCGTTGCCAAGGGCAGTGTCGGCTGTATCAAAAGTGAACCATTGAAGAATAAGTTTTTTTCACTTTAACCTGATATAGGCATTAAGATACAATGTTTGACAAAAACAAATGGATTTGCCAATCAGTACAGTATATACTGTAAATAATAAGTAAAATGTCTCTAAAAAATATAAAACATTTGCAGATGGTGTATATCTTACGTGTCAGATCGATCTGGCTAAAAGCACACACAATTTAGGTTAAAAGTATACCCAGTTTAAAGTGCGAATAACAGTTGCAATTTCTGTATAGATCAAACATGCAAGATAAGAGCATTTAAGAAAAAATATATCTTGAAGTCTCTGATATCCTATCTGTAAAGAGTGATAAAGTCTGAAAAGATGTAATGGAGTTAAAAAAAAATGTTTATAGGAATGATATATAAATCCAAATGGTGAAAACAATGAAGTTCGTATCCAACGGAGGGTTAAAAATGAGAGTCTGTGAGGCCTAGTTATCAATAGTGATGTCGCGAACCTAAAATTTTGCGTTCGTGAACGGCGGACTTGAACTTCCGCTACTGTTCGTGAACGTGCAAACCGGGCGAACCGCCATAGACTTCAATAGGTAGGCGAATTTTAAAACCCACAGTGACTCTTTCTGGCCACAATAGTGATGGAAAAGTTGTTTCAAGGGGACTAACACCTGGACTGTGGCATGCCGGAGGGGGATCCATGGCAAAACTCCCATGGAAAATTACATAGTTGATGCAGAGTCTGGTTTTAATCCATAAAGGGCATTAATCACCTAACATTCCTAAATTGTTTGGAATAACGTGCTTTAAAACATCAGGAATGTACACTACTGTTACACCAGATATGAGTTGCACTGGGGTGACACTGTGCCCTGGCAGGCACTGAAACGCACACGTGTGAAGGAAACTGACTGCTATTATTTAACACAGTCAAAAAAGTGTTGTTTTTTTTTTAAATCTACACTACTGTTACACCACATATGAGTTGCACTGGGGTGACACTGTGCCCTGGCAGGCAGGCACTTAAACGCACACGTGTGAAGGAAACTGACTGCTATTATTTAACACAGTCAAAAAAGTGTTGATTTTTTTTTTAAATTTGTACACTACTGTTACACCAGATATGAGTGGTGGCACTGGGCAAGTGGGCACAGTATACGCTGTGAGCCTGACACACACGCTGGCAGGCAGGCAACTGCAATTAGATTACACAGGAAAAAAAAAAAAAGCAGCCCTAAAAAGCTTTTTGGGGTGCTGTCCTTACAGCAGAGATCAGGAGGTAGGAGGGTCTGGGAGGGTGGGTCTGCTGCTGATTGGCTGGAATGGGCCTGCTGACTGTGAGGTACAGGGTCAAAGTATTACTCAATGATGATGAATAGGGGGCGGATCCAACATCGCATATGTTTTGCCCGCTATGTTCGCCGGGAACTATTCACCGGCGAACAATTCGCAACATCACTATTTTTTTTTTACCACCACCCCCCCAAAAAAAATCCTAATCTAGAAAAAACTACCAAGGGCCCTTTACATGGCCTTTTGGGGGCCCTTAAAATGGCCTTTTGTAGAGCATTGCTCTGAAGTTAACAGCTTTTTTGCTACAAAAGAAAACAAACACCCCATAACATTATACAAACCCCACCCCCCAAACCCACAAAATAAAAATAAAGTAAAACCTAATCTACCAATTGCTCTGAAAATGACATTTGTATGGGCATTGCCCTTAAAAAGGGCATTTAGCTATTTTGCTGCCCAAGCCCTAATATAAAAATTCAAACCCACCCCAAAACGAACAATAACATACATTACACAAAATAACAAATTATCAAACATAATAAAACATATTCCTATTCTAATACCCATTTAAAAAACACCCAAAATAAAAAAAAACTAATCTAGATATCAGCTCTTTTTCTGAAAAAAAAAAATAATAAAAAAAAAATAAAAAATACAAACCCTCACCCCCCCCAAACCCACAAAATAAAAAAAAAAAACTATCTAAAAAACCTAAGCTACCCTTTTCCCTAAAAACGGCATTTGGATGGGCATTGCCCTTAAAAGTGCATTTAGCTCTTTTACAAGCCCAAAACCCTAAACTAAAAAAAAACCCCCACTAACCCCCGAAGATCCACATCCGGCACAGAGCATCCTCTTCATACGGTCGCCGCCGTACACTAAATCTTCAAAGCAAGGAAGCCATTTCAAAATGGCATCCCTTGCATTCCGAGGATTTAAGCAGCTCTCATTTTATTGGTTGATGAATTATCCAATAGAATGAGAGCTGTTTATATCCTATTGACTGATTTAAACAACCAATAGTATTTTGAAGATTGCTTTGAAGATTCAGTGTACGGCGGTGACCTTATGAAGAGGATGCTCCGAACCGGATGTCTTCAGGATGGACCCACTCCGCGCCACCGGGATCAAGATAGAAGATGCCTCCTGGATGAAGATTGAAGAGGCTGCTTGGATGAAGACTTCTCGCCGCTTGGATAAGGACTTTGCAGCCGGGATGAATAATTAAGAGGCTGCTTGGAGGAAGACTTCGCCGCTGGGATGAAGATCGCTCAAGCGGGACTTCAAAAACTGTAAGTGGATCTTCAGGGGTTAGTGATAGGTATTTTTAAGAGTTTTTTGGGTGGGTTTTTTTTTAGTTTAGGGTTTGGGCTTGTAAAAGATCTATATGCCCATCCAAATGCCCTTTTCAGGGCAATGGGTAGCTTAGGTTTTTTTTAGAGTTAGGTATTTTATTTGGGGGGTTGATTGGGTGGTGGGTTTTACTGTTTGGGTGTCTTTGTAATTTTTTTTTTAAGGTAAAAGAGCTGTTTAATTTTAGGGCAATGCCCTACAAAAGGCCCTTTTAAGAAAAATTGGTAGTTTATTGTAGCCTAACGTTTTTTTTTTATTTTGGGTGGGCTTTTTTATTTTGATAGGGCTATTAGATTAGTTGTAATTCTTTTTTATTTTTGATAATTTTGTTTGTTATTTTCTGTAATTTAGTGTTTGTTATTTTTTGTAATTTAGTATTTTTTGTTTTTTGTAATTAGATAGTTTGTAATTTTTGGAGTAGTGTTAGGATTTTTTAATGTTTAGTTTAGTTTATTTTAATTTATAGTTAGTTTAATTTTAGTTTAATAATTATATTAGTTTAATTGTTAGTTTAAACATAGTATTTTTAATTTGACAGGTAATTTTTAATTTAATTTAAGATAGGGAAATTGTAATTTTTTTTTTAATAAAGTTTTTTATTGAGGGTATAACAAAATTACAACAAAATACAGTTTGCTCAATTAAACACAAGAGGCATATTAGATGGTAATACAGATACCGTACATATACAGATACATAAAATCCTATTGACGAGTATATCTCTTATTATAACATTTTCATAGCGTTAATAAGTGAAACATAAGTCATATAAAAGGCAATTGAGGAGCAAACCAAAAAACACCCTCTTTTTCCTCATAAATAGCTGAGGCCACTTTAGAACCCCAATAAATATAAATTACTAATCAGAGGATTTTTGGGTAGTACAGGCCCCTTTAGGCCTACACTCAGCTTTCTCCTTCCCATACCTTCCAAGGCCATGGGTAGGCCCGAAAAACTAAAAGTAAGATTGGAGGAGGTCATAGAAATAAACATGACATTATTAGAAATATAAGTAATCACCACTGTGTCAGAAAAACAAGAGTGCAAGGGTTACTTCCCATATAAAGCTGAGTACCAATATATATATATATAGGAATATAAATGTTTACCTTGTTAAGAGTAACACAGGGTCAGAGAAACTAAAAATAGAGATCACAGGTCCAAAGGATTAGTAGACTAGCTTGATATAGAAGGCAATCAGGATTATATGACTCTGAAATCGCCTGAGGGCAATTAAGTAAATATATCATCCTAGATGGTAGTCACTATAAGAGTTGCTGCAGCTAGCAGTAATTAATTGAATCTGAAATTATAAACCCTGGTTAGCCTGGCAAAAGCTTGTAGTTAAGGAGCGAATATGTCACCCAGGGCATTCATTTCTAATAAGATACCACCTTGTCACCTATACCAACTAGGCCCGTCAACAGGATTCAACTCCCAGAAGTACATATGAAACAAATATATTGACCACACCTATAACCCTTGAACCACAAACATCATACCACAAAGTCAAACACATACCTCAGATATATATTGAGCTGACAGTTATATCTAACCTATAGGGATGAACAAGCTGCAGACAGTGGGACACACAAGAATAGTCATGCTGAACCTTACAGTATTATGATCCGGAGAGCCTATTTCACTCTAAGACAGATACAAACTAAAACAAAGGTTCCACGAATAGGGCAGAGACTGCAAAACTCTGCCAAAAAGAGAGTATGGAGGATAAGCTAATTATACCTTACCTCTCAGGGGGGGATCAAAAAGCCAAAAGTATGCAAAATTCACACAATAAAGACTCCAAGGATGCTGGGCTTAGTATCTATCTATTAATATGATATAATTAACTGAATTAACTCACGAATAGTATACAGGTAGATCGCCTTACATTTATAAATTGTCAGAGCCAAGCATGAAAAGGGTCAGACACTCAAGTTAACACTTCTCAACACAGATCCACACATTAGCCAGTAAAAACAAATGTGAGAGAGATAGTCCACACATGCAAAAACAGATAGTTTCCTATAATAGAAGGAATAATAAAGGGCAGAAACAAGTAATGATGCGATATAAAATACTAGCGCATATAATACACACAGAAACTCCTTTAGTTCTACACAAAAGAGAAACACAGGGGACCCAGTCATCAAAATCCACACATTATTAGATATTAATCTTCATTAATATAGATTTCTCAGCTTCAACTATTATACAGATATTTAATGGGTCCAGAAGCTATAGTAAATTCGGAGCATATACAACATTGCTTTGGTCCTAAAAAAATATTACATTTCACTGCAAGTAATCCTGGACCTCAAAATATAATGGTAAAGCGAAATAGACCTTGTAACATGTTAGGGAAATTGCATGTATGGTCCTACTCACCCCTCCAGAAGATCACTCAAGGACTCTAATTTCTGCGTGAGTGCTTAAACAACCTAAACATACACTGTAAGTAAGAATAAACTAAAATAAACATTCTATCTTAAATATGCATATAATTAAGTACTATATAAGACTGTGTTAGGGACTTCAAAGCCATGCATATATGGGGCAGTAAAGATTAATCCCCTTGAGTCTCAGTAGTAAAGGTAGTCCCTCATACATTTGTCCCACATTAAACCTCCTATGCCCAGTGCCACTTAGATCAAGAAGTCCCACCGTGACCATACTTGCAGGCACTCTGGGACCAAGGGCTATGTGCACCAGTAGGAAAATTATAAAGTCTCCCTAATAAAGTCTCAGGCCGCATTGCCGTCATGAAGCAGGAGAGATGGACAGTCAGCACAAGGGTTCCACAGTTCACTAGGATGGCAATCTATAGCCATGTGGTGGGCAAGAGATATCAATCTACTCCAACTTTATTGCGATGGGGGATCTGATTGTGGATGCAAAATCTACACAGCTTCAGGCATTAGTTTTCATGCGTGCAGAATCCTCAAATCCAACAGTGGAGATTCTCAGGTAAGTATCAATGTTCTTAACTCATTAAGGAGTGCATGCTAGGGTCAAAAGGAGATACTGGGCCTGAGCATTTGGCATCCTCTGTCGTGCCTGAAACATCACCCAACACCACTTTTGACATGGGTGCCAGAACGCCACGTGCCCTCGTCTTGCAAGATCATTGTGGCTATGTCCAGGAGTAGTACCCCTGTGCAGAGCGACTCTGGGCCCCCAACCATGAAGAACTGCAAATCATACATACGTAAAGCCCTCCAGGGGCAGGCATCGACAGTTCCCGCCAACTCACATCTTTCAGTGAGAGCCTCACTGCTCACGTGAACGGTTCTTTCGGGTGCCTGTGAGTTGTAATCCAGCACGACAGGGGAGTCGGCTCTGTCTCTCCTGGGCTCAGTCCGCCCCCACTCTCTCTTAGATAGGACAGGCACGAAGGGAGCATCTCTCGCAACCAACTGCATGACATCAAGCTGCACACAGCAAACTGCCTCTCCCGTCTCACCAAGTTCATTGAGCTTATTTTTTGAGCTTACTGCTTCTATCACTGCAATTAGGCAGTCAAATCTGTTGAGTATTAGTTGCTCATATTCCAGAAGCAGAGCCTGTATCTCGATGTAGGTGCAGTCCTCCATAACAGAAGCGGTATAATCCCAGCGAAAACTTTTTTTAATTATGCTCCCAATTGAAGTTCACAGTAGTATCTCACTTCAGACTGCCATTATTTTTAGTGCTTGGGAAATTGTAATTTTAATCTAAAGTTAGGGGGGTGTTAGGTTTAGGGGTTACTAGTTTAAATTAGTTTATTGTGATGTGAGGGGCTTTTGGTTTAGGGGTTAATAGTTTAATTTAGTATATTTTGTTGTGGGGGCTTGCGGTTTATGGGTTAATAGGTTTATTATAGTGGTGGCGGTGTAGGGCTTAATAACTGTAGTATAGTGGGGGCAATGTGGGCGGACGGCAGATTAGGGGTTAATAATATTTAAAAAGTGTTTGTGATGTGGGAGGATGGTGGTTTAGGGGTTAATAAGTTTATTATAGTGGTGATGATGTTGGGGTAGTGGCGGAATAGGTGTTAATAATTATTTTTAGTAGCAGCGATGTCGGGAGCGGCAGATTAGGGGTTTATACATTTAATATAATAATTGTGATGTGGGAGGACCTCGGTCTAGGGGTTAATATGTAGTTTATGGGTTTTTAGTGTACTTTGCAGCAGTTTAGTTATGAATTTTATGTAACAGATTATTAGCGTAAAACTCATAACTACTGCTTTTAGATAGCATTACGGATCTTGTTGTTTTAGGCTGTAACGCAGGTTTTTTTAGCTTCACCGCAAAACTCAGAATGGCAACACTATGGGAATAATTTTAACGAGGGCGGTACTGACGTTGCATTACAGACTAATAGGCTTGCGGTACAGCTATACCGACAAGACTTGTAATGGCTGTGGTGCTGTTTTAACGCTGAAAATGCCATATTTTCAGCTTTAAAAGACAAACGCACAACTCCTAATCTAGCTGTATATGTTTTATAGCAAAAAAAAGTTAAGGATGATGATATAAACAGTAAAAAAGTGCATTAATTTTCGTGAAAAATGCAAAAAAATAAAATTACCACTAAATTTGGCCAGGTTTTGTTATTAAGTGGCTACAAAAAAATACTGGATATACCCTTTGTCATGAGATGCAGGACACAAAGAAAAAGGTACAACTCGATTTTATTGTAGCATCATAGTTAACAAACTTCACCATGCATGCAGCTTGATTAATATAACTGAAAATATATAATGGTCTCTACAGCCACACCCACTTCCGATAGTGTCATACACATGCTCTCATCAGATCTCCCCTCTTTTCAAAGAACAAATACATTTGTTTTTCTGAATACAACAAACAACAATAAATACATAAAAATACATAACAAAAATACAATCCTGACTGGAAATTGGGGTAGACTACCCTAGTCCACAGTGACCATGAGATTATTCTGCCCATTATTCTGGCCACTGTTCTAACTACAGCATCAATCTCTATAGTGAGCTGGAAGTTCCACAACTCTTCCACTTGATGTCCTTTTGCAAGAGCTGTCTTCCAATGCTGTGGCAGGTAATTGAGAGTTCAATGGAGGTAGTGGGTTCTTCCCACTAGAATTTTGATGTGCAGAGGGTGCACCTCTTATGACTGGGGGATCCCACCGGGGCTTTGGGACTTTGGTTCCCAATCCCTCCGGTACTGACAATAGGTGTCTCCTGTTCCGATGGGCGACATTTCCCCCTTTTATGACTACATATGACCTAGGCTCAGGGGGAGTGCCCTACTACTGTGGCTGGTGTCTTCCATTTCTTCTCATCATCCAATTTTATTCGGACACTTTGGCCCGCATTCAACTCTGGCAAGGACCGTACTGAATGTCTCCAGTCCTAAAATAATCGATAGTTCATAAGAACTTCCACCTGGGGAACTGGGGAGACAGGCTGAAATGTACCCACAGAAGGCAAGGTGGCACAAATCTGTCGCCCTTCTATCAACTGTTCTTGGCTATATCCTGTGGCTTGGGTGGGGGTCACCCTATAAGCTAGGAGGGTCAAAAAGGGTTCTGATTGCTTCAAGATAAACTTTGTGATTTTAACTGCCCTTTCAGACATTCCATTGGCCTATGGGTAATGCAGACTTGAAGTTGAATGGAAGAAGTCATATTCACTGCAGAAGGAACTGAACTCCAAGGAAGTGAACTAAATCCCATTATCACTCACTAACTCCAACGGTATACCCCATGGGGCCAAAATGCTTTTGAGGCGGGTGATGACAGCCAGACTAGTGTCTTCATTCAGGGCTGCAATCTTTAGATATCTGGAATAGTAGTCGACAACCACCAAGTATTTATTTCTGTTGAGCTCACAGAGATCTTCGACAATCTTCTGCCAGTAGCCAGCAGGCAGTGATGTAGAAATCAGGGGTTCTAATCTTTGAGTAAGCCAGCTTTCCCAGCAAAAGGCACATTTTGAAACATATGATGTGATATCCATACTTATCCCAGGCCATCACACTGCCATAGCTGCACTTTCTCTGCACTTTGAAATACCCAAGTGGCCATCATGGATTCTGCCCAGCATTTCCTGCTGCAGGCTAATAGGTACTGTATGACAATATGACCTTGAAACATAACTAGACTGTTCAATTCTAACAGATGTGCCCTTTCTGACTAATAAGAACTCAGCGACATCCAAGCTGCCCGGCTCGTAGGCGAACTATCCTTTATGTACTTGATACCTTCCTGAAGATCAGGATCTTGTCATGTCTCACTTTTTATCTGCTCTAATTTCCTTGAAGAGATAGATTTGGAAGCCAGTACTGAATCCACATACACCTTTACTTCTGACTCAGTCAAGGACCCTTCAGCTGCATCCAGCGGGAGCTTGGAAAGTGTGTCTGCCACCACCAGTGGTTTCCCCGGCATATGCACTGCCTGAATTTTGAATCTGAGCAGCCTCATTAGCATCTATTTTTAGTGATATATTTTTAGTGATATTCAGACTGGCTCAAAATTCAGCAGGCCCTATTCTCCAATCATATCTTCCATGATCTCATTCACCCTTGCAACAAGGCCCAGACTACAGGTTTATCTCCGACTCAAAAGGTTTTTTAAATTCTTTTTATTAAAGAAGCACAGGTACAATTAATCAAGTGCATACACTGACATGTAGAGTCACAGCAACAATACAATTAATATCATGGAATGAGCATAACATGTTGAATATCAATACAATATCAATAGTGGAACTGTTGCTGTCATCCAATACAATGAGAAACTGCAACTTCTTTTCATAAAGCATAGTACACATGTATTCTACAAATTTGACATTAAAGCCACGTTTTAATATGAAATAATCCTTGCAATGAGAGTTATGGCAAAATGAGTTGATCTTTATCTCATATTGCACCTGCACTTCTTAGTTTTTAAATATTAGAAACACAAACCATAACTAACAACACAACACATAACAAAACAATAAAATAAAGCATCTAAACTACACATATAAACTAAACAAAAACAAGACAGATCCCAAATAGGTTCAGTAGGTATGTGGACAGCTGCCTTAATAGGAAAAAATCAGAGTTAAAGGGACATGCCACCCACATTTTTTCTTTTATGAATTAGAAAGAGCATGCAATGTTAAACATCTTTCTAATTTACTTATATTATCTAATTTGTTTTATTCTCTTGATATTCTTTGATGAAAAGCATATCTAGATATGCTCACTAGCTGCTGATTGGTTGCTGCACATAGAATCATCATGTGATTGGCTCACCATGTACATTGCTTTTTCTTCAAATAAGGATATTTAAAAAATGAAGCAAAATAAATTATGGAAGTAAATTGTAATGTTGTTTAAATTTCTATTCTCTCTCTGAATCATGAAAGAAAGATTTTGAGTTTAGTGGCCCTTTAAGTAATCCCCTACTAGATATGTATGAGAAAAATATCAATACACAAAATACTCAGCCTTAATTGACTAACAAATTATACTGCCAGGCAAATATCTTCTAATAAACATCGGACTAGAGACTGACTGTGCAAATGAACCAGTATGAAAAGTGTGGCTGCCTTAATATTGCATGCACGCAATTACTTAATGTTTTTTTGGTAAATATGAGTGGGATGTGCATATGCTACTTAAAATGATTAAGGATGTCTGGCTATAATTCAAAGCAGGAGCTTATATATGTGTTGAGACCTCAGTTTGCAGAAACATTTTGGTTCTCCAAGATACGTCTAATAAAAGAAGTGTTAGCAATGATCATATTGTTAGTTGCCAATCAAGCAAAGTGCTACTAATAGGCTGTATACCATTGCCTGACAAATCAAATAAACAACACAGAGGCAGAGTAGAGAGGTTGATATGCATAACAGTGGATTAGTTCAGCAGCTGCTCCAAAATGTTTTCAACCTCTGTGTATAATGGTGAGAAATTATGCTTTCTAATAGGTATAGTAAACTCAATTTTTTAAGCATACAAGAAGCGGAGTATAAGTTAAAATAAAATGAAATAAAATAAAATAGCAGCTTGACAAGAAATTTTAGGCAAAGATAAACTACACAGCCTAACATTGAAATAAACATTAGGGAGGTGACAGTTCATACCGCCATAACTATTATTGCATTAATAGGTACAAACAAACATGATATGTAGCTGTTCTAATGTTGGTGCGAATATATAAAAAGAATTTGATTCGTATGGAACCCACCAAGGGTTAACAAGTAAGTGGATACTGAGTGTGCATTTCTGGGAGTTTTCAATCAGCTTTGTGAAGTTAGGCAAAATAAATGGTGCAGGTATTATTGGAAGAGTGGTTTGTAGTGTATACGAAAGTCGTGAGATCAAAAGTATTTAAACTAGACCTTTGCTGGTACATACTGTAGATCTATCAGGGACCGCCAAGTTAACGGGTGCTGGGCGTGTATCCCCGGGAGCTATCAATTGGCCTTATAGGGTAAGGTAGTTAAGATTGGAGGGCAGTACTAAAAAGGTAGTTTGTGAAATAAGGCATTTGCTAAGTTTGATGGGAGTGTACATATTTTAAATAAATATTGAAACACTAGTCTAGCACAGGATATGGCTCTGAAAAAGCAACAAAAACAAACAAACAAAAAAAGCCTGCAAAGTCTAAATGAGCAAAGATTGGAATGTTATATTGCATAGACGGCATATGCGCTCAAAATGAAGTGTTTTCTTGGTTAAAAGAGAGAATGGATCTCACGCTTGTAGCAATAATCCAACCCGGAAACAAAGTGTTATCAATGCATGGGCAGAACAACTGGTCACACAGAACATCATTATTACCAGCATGAGCTGTAGCAAATAAACCAATCTAGTAAACAAATCATAAGAGCCAACAGGGCTAAAACTGACAGTGAACAGTCTCTATTATAAATCCTTCCAAGTTTCTCAAAACACCAGCTGTAATATTGGATACTGATCCACCAAGTACTAAGGATTTTTTCAATATTCAGCTCATTATTACACAGAATAACGTCTTTAAAGCACACCTCCCGTTCCCCTAGAAATAGGTAGGCTACCCTATTCCTTCACAGGCTGAAGCCTGATATCCATGTCTCAGAAGAACATATCCTGTTTGCAGAGGACGGTAACTATAAGAGCCTCTCACTATTGCCATATATTGCTTTCTGTTGGAGTATGCCTTTTTTCTGCCATGAAGCCTGTCCCTATCAAACTGGTGGGCTTCACGCGTAGGCATGGCGTAAATTCTGTCTGTATGATGGCCATCTTGCTCCACCCGTGCACCAACAGGCAAGTGCTCCATACCAGGAAACTCCCACTAATCTAGTACGAAGCTGCCTGAGTTGTGAGTGACTTCTTTACAACTCGGTCCAAAATCCAGATCTGGAGCTGCAGCAGACATCGGACATGCCAACAACAAAATCAGTGAGCTCTCCGCCGGTGCTGTAATTGACTCCATGACAGGGTTCAGTAAGTTAGTGTTGGAGTCACTTGTCCCAGTCACCATTGCTACTGCTGCTTCATTGTTCTGTGGAAGTTCTGGGGCCATGAGATTATCATCCGTTTGTGGATGTGGATTGAATCTGGTCACCGCACTCCATGAAGCAAAATTGGAAGCAGGTTTCTTTTGTTGATAATATGGATCCTTAGCTTTCAGTACGGCAGATAGATCATAGCAGGAATGCAATAATTTATCCAGTTTAGGCAGGAACGTAGCTGTTATTTCAGCTAGGATACAGGGATCGATGTTGTGGTATTTAAGGGTAGGTGACTCCATTCCGTGAGATCAGGGGTTGGTGCAAACATAGATTAGGTTGCAGTAGAATTATTTACAACGTGGCGGCAATTCTCCTGCCGCAGTGCCAAGCGGCTTATTTTATTGCTTCTCGGCGGCCAAGGGATGATGTGCCTTGATCCCAGAGAGTTCCCGGGCACAGTTATTGCCAAGGGATAAGAGGATGGCAAGATCTTTGTCCACCTTGACTCCAAGCTGAACAGAGCTTCAAGCTTCTGTGGCCATCTTAGATCACCGCCTACCGGAAGTCTCCGACTAAAAAGGTTATTCATTTCTTCTGCTTGTACTCATTGGTAGCAATAAACTTCTGCCATGATAAATGCGGCCTCTACGACTGTGAACTTTAGTCGTGACGTTCTCAGGCCATCGAGGCAGTTTCATATATGCTGCAAGGGACATAACTGTGATGTCTGCTCCTTTGTCAATCTTGAAAGCAACCCTGGCTCCCATCACTGTGAGGGTAACACAGTCTGACAGTCTTCATCTGAGTCGGACTGTTCTTCATACATTCTATATTTGGCGCCAAAAATTCCTAAAAGCCCATAAAAGATTGCACATGGGGCTATTGTTCTACTGGTGGGATTTTGTTGAACACAAATATGGGTGTTTTATATTAGTAAAACATATAAGGATATAAACAGTGAAAGTACAGTGTATGTGTGGAAAAAACCCAAATAAAAAAAAACACGAACACTAAATTTGGCCAGGTTTTGTGACTAAGTGGCAAAAAAAGACTGGATATGCCCATTTTTAAATAACCTGGGTTGTTTAGTTTTGCAAATTGCATGCTATTATGTGGGTCATTCTAATTCCTCCTGGGGTTCTGTATTGTCTCATAGGCACTGTAGACCCAGAAAATCAATGTGCCAAATATCCATATATGAAGACTGAAATGGACGGGCACCATATTTTGACCTGCAACTTTTTGAAACCACATAAAACCTGTACATGGGGGGTATTGTTGTGCTTGTGGGAGTTTGCTGAACACAACTATGTTTTTTTTGTAGCAATAAACTATATAAGGTAATGATATAAACCAGGAAAATGCAGTGTTTGTGTGAAGAACCCACCAAAAAAACAAAAAAAACACTAAGGGCTAGATTACAAGTGGAGCTCTAAATATTTATTGCATTTAAGCGATATTAGTTCTTCACTATGTAATACCATCGCATGATAATGTGCGCTGGTATTACAAGTAAATCACAATGCATTGCTAGGAGGTATTGCACTCACGAGAGCGTGCTTCCATAGGCTCCTATGGGAGCCTCATTCTCCTATTGGTGCCTGTTATTATTAGCGACCTTTTATATTTGCATTAGTAGTTGAGTCTCCTCCAAGTTACTAATGTTGGGGGCTTGTAGCATGTTCCTAGTAATATATTTTTAGATTTTTTTTTTTCCCCACTCCATATTTCAGCCCACAGGACCTCTACATTATCAGCTGTATCATCATAAATATCTTCCCTTATTTTAGGTTTAAAATCTGGTCTATTATACATACAGATTCCTACACCCCTTTTATTATTTCTGTCCCTCCTAAATAAAGTATAACCCTCTAAGTTAACTAACCAGTCACAGGAATCATCCCACCAAGTTTCAGTTATACTGATAATATCATAGTCCTCTTCTGCAACTACGAGCTCCAGCACCCCCATTTTTTTTTTTTAAATATGTTTTATTTTATTTTCGAATAAAGGCGGTACAACAATAAAGAAAATAGTCACAACAAATACATCTTTGATATTTTAAGACATAATAATGAACATTGTCATATTATGGGAACATATTTCTAGGAGCTATTCCCCAAATGCCCTTCGCTATCAATTTCTTCATCTTGTGCTAAGACTCTTGGGTCTTATACAGTTTAGCAAGTCATAAAGAGTTATGCAAAGGTGGACCCCATGTGTATCAAAGAGAGGGCATCTGGGTACAGATTCTGTTCTGGACTGAAGTATATGTTCCATGTCTAGATTGTCCATAAGTAACATCTATTTTGTGGTGATGAAGATGTCATTTTCAAGGAATTGTACTAGGGTGTACTAAAAAAATAAAACAGAAAGTAAAGAAAGAAGAAAAGTAATTAGAGTGCGACACTCACTTCAGCCCAGCCCCAATCATAGGTTTGCTCATTAACAATGTTGTAGAGGTCTCTCTCTGCTAAGTAGTATGAATGTCTATGGTTGGTCGATAAAAAGGCAGCCAGTCAGACGGGCGTATAAATACCTAGCCGTCTAGAGCTTGCTTGTCTTCAAAGGTAAAAGATTACCAAAGGAACTGCATGTCCTGGTATAAGGAAAGTTGGCCTAATTTAAGATAATATAATCTTTCTAATATCAAATTCTTATGCACTAAAGTTTTCCAGTCTTGTAAAGTGGGCACCTGTGTGGATTTCCACTTTTTTGGGATCAATTGGTTTGCTCCGTTAAGCATAATTTGATATAAATGTTTTCTTATTTTGCATGTGATACCTGGCGGTTGGCTTAGTAGAACTAGTTCTGGACTAGGGGATATATGTGAATGCAGTACAGAGTTGATGCTATTAAAGACCTTAGACCAGTATGATTATGTGGTCGCAGTCCCACCAAATGTGAGATATGTGGCCTTCTTGTGAGCATCCTCTCCAGCAAGAGCAGGAGGAGTTTTTGTAGATAAATTTAATTTGCGCTGGAGTTAAGTACCATCTCATCATTATTTTAATGTTAGTCTCTTTTGCTTTTATTGAGTGGGCAGAATGAGATAGGTTCTCAAACTTCCGGAACCAAGTTTTTGAATTAGTATTTGCACTGAGTTCTTTATCCCATCTATTTGTATACGAAGGAAGGTGCGGGGAGGTATTTGAGAGAATAAGTTTATGTAGTTTGGAAATCGTTCCAGCAATGTTTTCCCTAGAGATGCATATTTGTTTAAAGGTGGTAAGTAGGCGTGTCAGATTTTTCTTACATTTATGTGTGGATATATAATGTCGAATTTGATGTATTCTAAACCAGGACGACAGGAAAGGATGGTTCAAAGTGTCTAGCTGGTTTTTAGTTTTAATGATATGTGGGTTATCTGTCAGTGAATGAATACATAGGGAGATCTTTAATGGGAGTCATAAGGTGTGGAAATATCTGATGCATACGAGGGTGAAACTCTGGATTATTTATAAGCGAGGTGAGTGGGGAGTACCAGGAGGATATTTTGTTTGGCGATTTACATATCAGCCTCCAGTCTGACCAGGTTTCATTGGTAATTGAGGAGGTCGAAACAGTGTATTTATTGAAATACGCAGGATTCCAACAAATGCTGTTTAAGTTATGCGAGGTTGTTAAGGCATTTTCAATTTGTAACCATCTTTTGGCATTAGGGTCTTCCAGTTTGCACCAATCAGTAATTCTTTGTAGGGAGATCGCAAGCTTATAGGATTGAAGATGGGGGACTCCCAGACCACCTTCATTGGGAGGCTTAAATAGTGTATTTTTATTGATTCGCGGAGGTCTGCATCTCCAAATATAATCATTAATAATTTTTTGTAGGATATTGAGGTTTTTGGATACCTGGGATGGGCACTGTCTGTAGGATGTATAAAGCTTTTGGGAGTAGGGTCATTTTTGTTGCATGTATTCTACCCAGACAGGAGATATTCTTGGGGAGCCAGGTGAACGTGAGGGTCTTAAATTCTGAAATTAAGCTACCATAATTGTGAAGGCATAAA
This sequence comes from Bombina bombina, assembly GCF_027579735.1. Classification (NCBI taxonomy): domain Eukaryota; kingdom Metazoa; phylum Chordata; class Amphibia; order Anura; family Bombinatoridae; genus Bombina; species Bombina bombina. Next base: position 1,264,656,286 of record NC_069501.1, on the reverse strand, counting down.
TCCGCTTTATTTGGAGTGATGCGAATACCCAGGTATTTTAGATATTTTGTCTGTTGTTTGAGGGGACAGGATAATTTTAGGGCATCTAGGGACTGGTTAGAGAGGTTTATAGGTAGATATTCTGACTTGGTCATATTCACAAGGAAATTTGAAACAGCTCCATACTGTTCCAATTCAGAGATGGTTCATTGGAGTGAGGGGAGAGGATTTGTGAGAGTTAATAGTAAGTCGTCTGCAAAAATGGCTAATTTTTGTGACTGATTGTCGAGGGTAATTCTATGAATTTGCTTATTTAATCAAATTTTAATGGCTAATGGTTCTAGGGACAGAATGAAGAGGAGAGGGGATAGAGGGCAGCCTTGTCTGGATCCGTTTTCAATTTCAAATGGGTCTGAGAGTGTACCATTTATTTTTAACTGTGCCATGGGGTTAGTGTATAACGCAAGTATTTTTTTAATAAAAGGGTCAGGGAAATGGAAACGTCTCCTGTAGATACGTCCAGTCAAGTCGGTCGAAAGCTTTTTCAGCGTCAGTCGATAAAAATATAGTCAGGGTTTTGTTTTGTGTGATATAGTCTAGGAGGTGGAGGACCTTAACCGTATTATCTTTGGCCTCTCTACTGGGGATGAAACCGACTTGATCTTGGTGTATTATTGACGATAGGATTTGATTCAGGCAAGTGGCTAGGATTTTGGCATACAGTTTTAGGTATACATTAAGTAGCGAGATTGGTCTAAAATTTGCAGGAGAATTTGGGGGTTTACCGGGTTTAGCTATGAGGGAAATATTGGCTTGTAGCATATTATCGGGAAATGGATGGATTTCTGAGTTGAATAGGGTTGTTAAGTGTGGGATTAAATATCTTGCAGATGTTTTATAGTAAAGACCTGTAAAACCATCGGGACCAGGGGCTTTATTCTGTTTTTGCTGTTTTATTGTGTCCTGAATTTCAGATGAGAGAATGGGCTGGTCTAGAAGTTTATACTGTTCTGAGGTTATTTGAGGGATTGGTATTTTGTCTAAGTATTAGTTACACAAGCGGAGGTGTGTTTGGGAGTTTCTATTGGGAAAAAGATTGCAAAGTTTGTGGTAGAATGTTTTAAATTTGTTTGCTATGGAGTTGGTATCCTCTAGATGTTTTCCCAGAGATGTCTATATGGAATGGATATAGGTTTTCTGCTGTTGTTTTTTTAGAGCTCTAGCCAGGAGTTTTCCTGGCTTGTTTCCCTCTGTATAATAGTTTTGCTGGAGGAAGAGTAGCTGTCTTTGTAATTTAATCTGTAGGATAGAATTTAGTTTTTCTCTTTTTATTTTAAGGTGCTGTAGAATAGTGTCATCTATTGGATTAACTTTGTGCGCATAATCTAAGTTTGCAATGTCATTAGTTAGGTGTTCTATCTCTGCTCTACTCTTTTTTTTTATTTGTGCTTTAGCTTTGATAAATTCCCCCCTAATGGTGCACTTGTGAGCTTTCCAAAGGGTAGCAATGTCCACATACAGGGTATTATTTAAAGCAAAGTAAGATGTTATATGTTTCGAGAAGAGCTTTGTCTGTACCGGGTCTAGAAGCATTGATTAATCTAATCTCCATTGAAAGGCTCTAAAGGGGTGCTGATGACCAATGTATTTCACAGGAGACCAGGGAGTGGTCTGACCAGGATGTATGTTTTATGTGTGATTGTTTGGTATGGGATAGAACCAAGTGGTCTACTAAGATTTAATCCAGCCTGGAATAGTTATGATTAGGGTGTGAAAAGAAAGTATAGTCTGCTTTTTGGGGATTGAAGTATCTCCAGACATCATGTAATCCTAAGGTTTTAAACTTCCGCCAAATATTATTGAGGTTCTGAATTTTAGTTCTAGTGCTTGGGTTTGAGCAATCTATTGTGGAGTCTAACGGAAAATGTAAATCTCCTGAGACTATCAGGGAACCTGTACTTTCTTTAACTATAAGATCTGTAATTAAGGATATGAATTTGTCTTGATGTAAGTTGGGTGCATATACGTTCACCAGTGTCACCGGTTTACCGTATAATAGGCCCTTTAGGCAAAAGTATCTTCCCTCTTTGTCTGAAACAATATGTGTTTTGGTGAAGGGAATGGATTTGTGGATTAGAATACTAACCCCATTAATTTTTTTATTTGGGTTGGTGCTGTGGAAGTGTTGGGGGTAGTGTGGCGAGAAGTACTTGGGAATATTTTTTTATTTAAAATGAGTTTCTTGAAGCATCAATATGTGACCTCCTTTATTTTGTAAATCCTTTATGGCCATTCTCCTTTTGTTGGGACAATTTAGACCCTTAGGCCTAGATTTGGAGTTTGGCGGTAGCCGTGAAAACCAGTGTTAGAGGCTCCTAACGCTGGTTTTAGGCTACCGCCGGTATTTGGAGTCACTCAAAATAGGGTCTAACGCTCACTTTTCAGCCGCAACTTTTCCATACCGCAGATCCCCTTACGTAAATTGCGTATCCTATCTTTTCAATGGGATTTTTATAACTCCGGTATTAAGAGTCGCTTCTGAAGTGAGTGTTAGACATCTAACGACAAAACTCCAGCCGCAGGAAAAAAGTCAGTAGTTAAGAGCTTTCTGGGCTAACGCCGGTTTATAAAGCTCTTAACTACTGTGCTCTAAAGTACACTAACACCCATAAACTACCTATGTACCCCTAAACCGAGGTCCCCCCCACATCGCCGACACTCGAAAAAAAATTTTTAACCCCTAATCTGCCGACCGCCACCTACGTTATCCTTATGTACCCCTAATCTGCTGCCCCTAACACCGCCGACCCCTATATTATATTTATTAACCCCTAATCTGCCCCCCCTCAACGTCGCCTCCACCTGCCTACACTTATTAACCCCTAATCTGCCGACCGGACCTGAGCGCTACTATAATAAAGTTATTAACCCCTAATCCGCCTCACTAACCCTATAATAAATAGTATTAACCCCTAATCTGCCCTCCCTAACATCGCCGACACCTAACTTCAATTATTAACCCCTAATCTGCCAACCGAATCTCGCCGCTATTCTAATAAATTTATTAACCCCTAAAGCTAAGTCTAACCCTAATACTAACACCCCCCTAAGTTAAATATAATTTAAATCTAACGAAATTAATTAACTCTTATTAAATAAATTATTCCTATGTAAAGCTAAATACTTACCTGTAAAATAAATCCTAATATAGCTACAATATAAATTATAATTATATTATAGCTATTTTAGGATTAATATTTATTTTACAGGTAACTTTGTATTTATTTTAACCATGTACAATAGCTGTTAAATAGTTAAGAACTATTTAATAGCTAAAATAGTTAAAATAATTACAAATTTACCTGTAAAAGAAATCCTAACCTAAGTTACAAATAAACCTAACACTAGACTATCAATAAATTAATTAAATAAACTACCTACAATTACCTACAATTAACCTAACACTACACTATCAATAAATTAATTAAATACAATTGCTACAAATAAATACAATTAAATAAACTAGCTAAAGTACAAAAAATAAAAAAGAACTAAGTTACAAAAAATAAAAAAATATTTACAAACATAAGAAAAATATTACAACAATTTTAAACTAATTACACCTACTCTAAGCCCCCTAATAAAATAACAAATTCCTACCAAAATAAAATTAAGGTAGGAATATTCTGATTGGCTGATGGAATCAGCCAATCAGAATCAAGTTCAATCCGATTGGCTGATCCGATCAGCCAATCAGATTGAGCTCGCATTCTATTGGCTGTTCCGATCAGCCAATAGAATGCAAGCTCAATCTGATTGGCTGATTGGATCAGCCAATCGGATTGAACTTGATTCTGATTGGCTGATTCCATCAGCCAATCAGAATATTCCTACCTTAATTCCGATTGGCTGATAGAATCCTATCAGCCAATCGGAATTCGAGGGACGCCATCTTGGATGACGTCATTTAAAGGAACCGTCATTCGTCGGCCAGGATGGATGTTCCGCGGTCGAGGTCTTCAGGATGCTGCCGCTTTGCTCCGGATAGATGCCGCTTGGATGAAGACTTCAATCGGATGGAAGACCTCTTCTGCTCCGCTTGGATGAAGACTTCAGCCGGATCATGGACCTCTTCAGCCCCCCGCTTGGGCTTGGATCAGGACATCGGAGGAGCTCTTCAGGATGGATCGGTGAACCTGGTATGGTGAAGATAAGGTAGGAAGACCTTCAGGGGCTTAGTGTTAGGTTTATTTAAGGGGGGTTTGGGTTAGATTAGGGGTATGTGGGTGGTGGGTTGTAATGTTGGGGGGGGGTATTGTATGTTTTTTTTTACAGGCAAAAGAGCTGTATTTCTTGGGGCATGCCCCGCAAAGGGCCCTGTTCAGGGCTGGTAAGGTAAAAGAGCTTTGAACGTTAGTAATTTAGAATAGGGTAGGGCATTTTTTTATTTTGGGGGGCTTTGTTATTTTATTAGGGGGCTTAGAGTAGGTGTAATTAGTTTAAAATTGTTGTAATTTTTTTCTTATGTTTGTAAATATTTTTTTATTTTTTGTAACTTAGTTCTTTTTTATTTTTTGTACTTTAGCTAGTTTATTTAATTGTATTTATTTGTAGCAATTGTATTTAATTAATTTATTGATAGTGTAGTGTTAGGTTAATTGTAGGTAATTGTAGGTAGTTTATTTAATTAATTTATTGATAGTCTAGTGTTAGGTTTATTTGTAACTTAGGTTAGGATTTCTTTTACAGGTAAATTTGTAATTATTTTAACTATTTTAGCTATTAAATAGTTCTTAACTATTTAATAGCTATTGTACATGGTTAAAATAAGTTACCTGTAAAATAAATATTAATCCTAAAATAGCTATAATATAATTATAATTTATATTGTAGCTATATTAGGATTTATTTTACTTGTAAGTATTTAGCTTTAAATAGGAATAATTTATTTAATAAGAGATAATTAATTTCGTTAGATTTAAATTATATTTAACTTAGGGGGGTGTTAGTATTAGGGTTAGACTTAGCTTTAGGGGTTAATACATTTATTAGAATAGCGGCGAGATTCGGTCGGCAGATTAGGGGTTAATAATTGAAGTTAGGTGTCGGCGATGTTAGGGAGGGCAGATTAGGGGTTAATACTATTTATTATAGGGTTATAGGGTTAGTGAGGCGGATTAGGGGTTAATAACTTTATTATAGTAGCGCTCAGGTCCGGTCGGCAGATTAGGGGTTAATAAGTGTAGGTAGCTGGCGGCGACGTTGTGGGGGGCAGATTAGGGGTTAATAAATATAATATAGGGGTCGGCGATGTTAGGGCAGCAGATTAGGGGTACATAGGGATAATGTAAGTAGCGGCGGTTTACGGATCGGCAGATTAGGGGTTAATAATAATATGCAGGGGTCAGCGATAGCGGGGGCGGCAGATTAGGGGTTAATAAGTGTAAGGTTAGGGGTGTTTAGACTCGGGGTACATGTTAGAGTGTTAAGTGCAGACGTATGAAGGGTTACCGCAAAGCAAACAATGGGGCTGCGTTAGGAGCTGAACGCGGCTTTTTTGCAGGTGTTTGTTTTTTTTTCAGCTCAAACAGCCCCATTGTTTCCTATGGGGGAATCGTGCACGAGCACGTTTTTGAGGCTGGCCGCTTGCGTAAGCAACTCTGGTATCGAGAGTTGAAGCTGCGTTAAAAATGCTCTACGCTCCTTTTTTGGAGCCTAACGCAGCCTTTATGTGGACTCTCAATACCAGAGTTATTTTTATGGTGCGGCCAGAAAAAAGCCGGCGTTAGTTTTTCGGGTCGTTACCGACAAAACGCCAAATCTAGGCCTTAGTGTTTTGTGTGAAGATAATTAAACCTTGTGTTGTGTGATTACTCATTAGTATGGTATAAAGTTGAAAAAAATTGGTAGACCTGGTAGCAGAGGACAACTAGAGTGTTTTAGAGCGAGCACAGCATGATTTGAGTGGGAAAGGATAGAAAAAGTAGGAAAAGAGAAAGAAAAACATAGTAGAAAAAATACATTTTTAACTGTCATTAGACAATACATTCCAAACTTGCAGGAGAAAATCTCCCAACTGAGTGAGAACAATAAAACAATGTTATGCATTTAAACATTTAGCAATTAACAGGCAAATGGGTCATCGGAGTGGGGTCAGTAAGGGTGACATGATGGGTATTACCTTGATACGGAGTGGTCCTAATAACGGTTAGATTTTGTGATGGGGTGAGCTCAGTATAGTTCAGGTGGTGTAACTGTGCAAAGATAATTGATCTTGGTGAAAGAAGAGCCAACACAAGCTGACAAAAGTAACAATTGGGAGATAAGAGATTTGCAAATTTAGACTAATGTTATCCTTTTTCTCCCGTTGGAGACTCCCGGGTAGGCATACATTTTTGTGCTTTCCTTTGGCGAGCTTGGATCCATTATTTCCTCTGTGGAAGCGGTGAAATGCCACTTGGCCTTTGTGGGATATCCTGTTGAGATGAAGTGTCATCCAGATGAGGGGGTTGAATGTCTAAATCTTTACAGACAGATGGTATGTCCTTAATGGAGGAGCAGGAGAAGCATCTGCCTTTTCAAAGTATTATCAGGTGAAAGGGGAATCCCCATCTGTAGGGTATATTCATTTTTCTCAGAAGCATTGTAAGTGGTTTAAGATCTCTACGTTTTGAGAGCATTCTTTGAGATAGGTCTGCGAATACCTGAATCTCTGCATTCTCATGTCTGATGGGTTGTTGTTCCCTGGCCAATCTCATTAGTTCCTCCTTCACCTGGAAGTTAGTGATTTGGACTATGACATCCCTTGGTGGTTGGTCAATTTGTGGCTTAGGACTTAAAGCTCTATGAGCTCTATCAATGTCAACCCTTGTTGGTTTCTACTCTTTTTTTAATGTGCTGAAAAAATCCTGCAGGTATTGATCTAGATCCGTTGTTGGGATAGCTTCAGGGATCCCTCTTAATCTGATGTTATAAAGCCTACTACGATTTTCAGCATCCTCTAGTTTGTCCTCCAGATCAGTTATGCTTGCTCCTTGTTGCTGAATAGTGTTATGTAGAACAGAAATAGCCTCTGCATGGGAGTCTTGGGTGTTTTCAAGAGATTCAACTCTGTGGCCTATCTCTGAGATGTCTTTTTTAAGGTCTGAGATTTCATCTTTAATACACTGTTTAACTTGAGTGATCAATGAGGAAAAGTCTTTTTTTGAGGGGATTGATTTGAAAAGAGCTGTAGGAATAGTAATACTTTCAGAGGGTTGTTCACAGTCAGACTTTGACATGAGGCTTGGCCTGGGAGGTCAGCTTCTGCAGAACTATTGGTCTTTGTTTCTAAGGTCTTGAAAAAGTTATTAACTGTGTGAGAGGTGGCTTTTAGCTGTTTATTGCTTTTTTTTTTTTTATAATTTATTTTTTTATTGAGGTTGAAATAGCAAATATACAACAGTCTCAGCAACAGGTTACACTTCACAATACATATTGAACTGACATGACATGACAATTTAGGCACCTCAGTTTTGAAATCTTGTAGGTTCGCAGTGTCCTCAGGTAAACAGGTCCAATCAAGGGACCAAAAGGCTAACAAAACAATTGAGGGCATGTTAACAGAGATAATAGTAGACAGTTGCAGATTCAGCATTCACAGAGTTAATACAAATTCTGGAGTGAACACACAATATCAAAATAGAGAAATATAAACCTAGTTAGCTATCAACACTGAACAAGTATATAAGTATAGACATAAATAAGCTTATTATCATGGATGCTTTACAGGGGAGCAGGAAACATAAACAAGCTTAAATTTCCTGTAGTGAAACCCCGAGAGCCATTTTACATGAATGCATGGGAAAGACAGGGTCATGGCTCTGCGGGTTGGACAGCGACTACTACACTCTGTCAAAGAGGTATGCGGAGGAGAGAAGACTCAACCCTAACCGCACAAAAATGGGGGGGGGGGCAGAGAGCAGTCCAGCAATGTCATATTTTTCTGTTGCTAGTTAGTATATCCAACACATTAAACAGTCCTAAATGCACCCAAGAGAAAAATAGAGTATTATCATGCAGATTTAACATCAATTCACACAGAAGAATTAACTAGTTTAACACACTTCAAATCATAGTTACTTAGCCTGGCTTTGAGATGCAGAGGCAATACAATATGTCTGCAGGAAACTCGCACCGTAAGCAGAACAAAGCGAAACTCCTGCGTTTACAATACAATTAAATAACCATGAATTCACATTAGTCAGTAAAACAACTGTAAGAGAGATATCCTACACATGCAAAAACAGGTGGTTACCTAAACATTCTATCCAACACTAGTTCAGACAAAATAGCTAAGTGACAGTACAATCTTATTACTTGAAATAAAGCACTGCAGTATGGGTAATGATCAATCCAAAATGATAATACAAAAGCAGGCACTGGTACACAAAAATTTCTGACAGGCTTGTAGTTTAGGGTATTTAGCTAAATGGCAAAGCTTATATAGGAATAAATAAGGTGTGGGATCTGCATGGTTTCAGGGCATACATTATTATGAATGCAGGATCGCCACCCCTACCAGACCCAACAGTATATCTTATAGTACAAACAATTTGCAAAAATACACATGGTAGCAAAACTTCATAGTAGAGAGGACCCAATAATAAAATACAGCACCTAATGAAGGTTAGGCACACAAAAATGGGAAACATGTTAACATTGAACAAGAAATTTATGGAGCTCACAAGCGTGTCCTAAGCAAATGAACAGGATCAAGGTGCAAGTTCAAGTATCAGGCCCCTAGGCCTCCATAGCGAGCCACAACAGGTATCATCAAAAATTATTATTAATTGGGAACATAACAGTGTGTTCATAGAGAGAGTGTCCCATCCGCAGCTGTTCCCTCAGACACCAACACACTTTCAAAGCCACTATCCCTCACCTATCCAATGCCAGTCCGGAGACCCTGAGGAGCATGACGCCGTAATGATAGCAAAGGCAGTATTACAACAGAGTAACAGCACTGCAAATCCAGGCAGCGGGAGAAAAGAGCCCCATCTGTGTAGGTATAATCGCGGGCTTTTCTCCACTCCACTTAGGGACCTCAGCTACAGCTCTGCCCCCAGCTGTCTCCTCTTGCGGGGATGCACAGGTTGCATTCAGTGCACGGGCTCCAATCACAGCTCCCTGGTCTGAAGTGTGTGTCAAGTGACCGCCGCTCCCGTGTACTGAGACGGTTGTTGACAGGCAGGCTAACTCCAACAGGTGACAGCGGGTTGAAGTCTCCTGAGTAGGCCCCATATGTATGTCGGGTTCCACTGCCGCGGGTTCATAGGTCTCAGTGCCATCTTCTTCCGCATCCCGGTGACTGGCAATTAGAATAAGCCGGTCTAGCCTGTGCAGCAGTTTATTGTGGTATTCCTCAAGGAGGGCTAAAATAGTCATGCAGGGATCCACCATGATTCAGCCTCTTCGCAGCTAGGCCGCAGCAAGCTGCCCTGGCAGTGGGGTGTGAGCTGTTCAGAGACTTTTTAATCGCTATCCTGCTGACTTTGGGATAATCCTCTGCTTAATTATAGTGTTTTGGGGTTGAAATAATAGTGTTCCCCTTGCTAAAAAACAAGATTAAATCAACTTTATCTCTTTTTCTTTGTGGAGCTCTTTTCTTGTGCTGCTACTCAGCTCGACGGTTAGCTCCGCCCCCCCCCTGTTTATTGCTTTTGCTGGGTTTGCTACCCTTTTTAGGCGACATTGTTAGCCTCAGGTAGAAGAAACAGGAATCTCCAACACCTATATAGCTTTGTATAAGAAGTGAGAAGCAAATAATCTTTAGAGTTTTTGGATGTTATCAGCTGAGAGATTTTAAAGACTTCCAGTATGTTATACAACACTCCAAAGCACACCCTAACTTCAAAAGAGGGGATTTAGTGTTTGCTAATTATGCTGGCCCTTGATTATTCACTAGTTCACAATCCATATAGCTATATAGCTAGGGATATGTGTGATAGAGGCCCAGTGATTCTTCCCTTCAGGAATGTATTAATAACATGCCACCGATGCTTTGATTATATTGCACAAGCTTATGTTTACATTTTATAAGTCCTCTTTTATATTGGTGATTCAAGCGGTCACTTTATGCACAACATGTTTCCCTACCGGATTCTAGCCTCTCCACTTAGTGATAGATCCTTTCCCCTGCACCGCGCGGCTGCTGCACAATGAACTTTAGTTTAGGCTGTGGCCCGCCATGGAGCTCGTCTCTCTTCCTTATATGCGACCATCCGTTTAGCCGTGCGGCTGCCAGGAAGCAGATACGTGGTTGTGTTCCTTAGAAGGGTTAGCCTCTTATTGTAGGGCTGCAATCGTGAGCTCCATGAGTCACACAGTTAGGGGATGCCTGTAGAAGCACACTACCCGTCCAGAGCAGCGGATGCTGCGTTTGAAATTTAAAGTGGGACTCCTCTGTTTTGAGCAACGTTATGTTCCCTCACATCTCTGTTCGTTTTTGGCTTCAAAATATTAGCTGGCAAGAGCCAAAGACGTCCTCACTCAGATGGGGCTCAGGAGCTCTACAGAAAAGAAGCCATCTCCTAGGCTGGCTAGCTCCGCACCCCCAGCACCCCCATTTTATCCATCATGCTTCTTGCATTTGCTGTCACACATTTAGCTTTCATGTGCTTTCTGCTGCTACTTGGTGCTCTTTCCTCCAAACTTTCTAATGTGACATTTTCTAAATGTACCCTTTTGTCATCCATTCCTTGAGATATTCTAGGTGGGACATATTCATCAATCTGTTCTATTAAGCTTGGACTAACCCTCCCCCTCTTTGGCTAGTTTAAAATATTCTCAGGTGTGCTATAAAATCCTCTCCCCCAACACACCTGCACTCATGTCATTCAGGTGTAATCCATCCTTACTGAACAAATTGTGTTACTATTAGAAGTATATGAAAACATATTTTCTTACTCTAAAACGCATATGTAGATTTTATATTTTTTTAAGGACAAAAAAGCATGTTTGATTTTTGCTATCACTCCATTTAAACAGGAATAGAGCCCTGGGGGCTGAATTATCAAGGGTCGAAAGGCCCTGAATACCCTTGTTTCCGTGCAAACCTTCAGGCTCTCCGGAAACAGGAGTTAAAGACCGCTGCTCTCTAACTCGTCCACTGCTTCTGAGGCTGCGGACATCAATCCATCCAATCGCATATGATCGGGTTGATTGACACCCCCTGCTAGCGTCTGATTGGCCGTTAATCTGCATGGGGTGGAATTGCACAAGCAGTTCACCAGAACTGCTTGTGCAATGTTAAATACTGACAGCGTATGCTGTCGGCATTCAGCGATGTCTGGTGAACATGATACGATACAGTGGACCATCGGGCCTATTTATCAAAGGTCTTGCGGACCGCAAGACCTCGCTGAATACGGAGGTCTGCAAGACGTCGCTGAATACGGAGAGCAATACGCTCTCCGTATTCAGCATTGCACCAGCAGCTCACAAGAGCTGCTGGTGAAACGCCGCCCCCTGCAGACTCACGGCCAATGGGCCGCCAGCAGGGGGTGTCAATCAACCTGATCGTACTCCATCAGGTTGATTTCTGGCGATTCCTGTCCACCTCATCAGAGCAGGTGGACAGGGTTATGGACCGCTGCTTCATAACTGGTGTTTCTGGTGAGTCTGAAAACTCGTCAGAAACACGGGCCAACAAGCTCCATTCAGAGCTTGATAAATGGGCCCCAATGTCTGCCAGACATTGATAAATTGGCTCCCAGGTGTTTTATTTATTTATTTATTTACCATTCAAATCTATATATTTCTCTTAAGTTGCAACCCAAGGTATTGATCTAGGTTCATTTTGCTATATTTCGTGCCACCATTTTGCCTCAAAATGTGATCATATAAAAAAAAGATTTACTTTTCACAAACTGATTTTCTAACTGAAATTAATTACATACCTCTTGTGGAATCATGACACAAATGGTTGTACATTTTTCTCTGGGAGCCCCTTTGTTCAGAAATAGCAGACACACATGACTTTTCCTTTGCTTTTTGCTAATTGCAGCTGTGCACCACACTTTCCGGCAGTATAGAACTTAGAGCGAGATTACAAGTGAGCTCTACATATCGCTTGCATGCAAGGGATATTAGTGCTCCACTTTGTAATACCAGCGCTGGTAATACAAGTTAATCGCAATCATATATATACTTATGTATTTATGTGTTAATATGTGTACATACACACAAAAGTGGCACACTATATTGCAGCGCAAGTCAGGCAAGCTGAGTAAATTGGAGCCCACCAACTTTAACTCACTCAGGCAAACAGGTTAACAACATATATAATTACATTGCGTTCTGTGGGAACACACAGTTCCCATAGACAGCAATGTAAAGTAACGTTTTCTTTCTAACACCCCACTCCAACTAAATTTAAAGCCCCAAAACTGCCTAGTACATTTTTTATCAACAAAAAATGCTAGATTTTTTTTATATAAAAAACTACAATGCCCTCTATTTTGATGGCATTTGGGGCACTTTTAGAAAATCACCAAGAGATTTAATTTCTGGTTAATTTTCGGAGCGCTAAAGTTCCAGTAGCAATAACCAGCCACTTGTAATGGCTAGTTAATTATGGTGCTCCCGCAAATGGCAAATTTGCCAGTTTGCGAGAGCGCAATAATTTAGCACTCCACTTGTAATCTAGCCCTTAAAAGGTTTGCTGTAACACAATCTTGAACAGCAGCCATATTGAGTGATAGTGCCAGTGCAGACCGGGGCTCTGTCCAATGCCCCCAAACAATATACAATAGAAAGTTCAGTGTCCACAGCACTAAAGTTAAAAATGTATTTGACAGATATCAAGTAATCAAGTGACGTTTCAGGTATACTTAACCCTTACTCATTCTTGAGTAAGGGTTAAGTATATCCGAAACGTTGCTTGATGTCTGTCAAAAAAAGGATACATTTTTAACTTTAGTGCTGTGGACATTGAACTTTCTATTAATTGCTTAGCTGGTAAGGGTAATAGTATTATAATGTAGGGATTACCCTTCCACCTGACACCTCCCTGATACCTGCAGTGGATTTATCCCTCCTCAATCCTCCCTGATCCCTCCCAAACAGCTCTCTAACCCTCCCCCTTCCTACTAGTGGCAGCCATATTAGGTAATGGCAGCTGACTGACAGTACCCAGTTTTTATTAATTTTCATTGTAATTTTTTTCTGTAGTGTAGGGCCCCCACCTCCTCCCTCCCCATGATTGCCATATATGGTCAACCTCTGATTCCACCATTTTTTGTAGAGTAGCAAACCCATCCCTTCCTCTTCCCTCAGCAAAAATTCTGTAGCAAAGGGTTCCTCACCTCTCTGTTGCTGGGCCAACCACCCACCTACCGCCTTCCCTCCCACACCTCCCACTGGCACCAACAGATGATTGTTACAGACAGTGTCACTGTCGGTAACAATTTGGCACTCAACCTTCATATGGTAATGGAACACTGATCATGCTCTTTTACCATATTTAGACAGATGCCTGCAGCCCAGGAACAGCAAGTCTCAGTTGCCACTTGACAACCAAGACTGTATGGGCTGCTTGAAGGTCATTACAGTACTTTGCCCTTTATAAAGCATGAGTAGATCTACGTCCAATTAGTGCAAGGGGGTTAAGTTTTCTTTGAAACATGTGAAAGAAAGGCGATTCCAAACTTTTTTTGCATGACATCATCAATGACATCACCGATGGCATCATGCATGACATTGTTGTTGGAATCATCAATTACATCACTAGTGAAAATCATTGGCTAGATTACAAGTGGAGCAGTATTTTGTGTTTATACTAGAGCGATAGCTCCGCTAGAATTAAGATTTTTGCGCCAGGCGGGTTGCGCTGGCATTACTGTTTTTGCTCTAGCAGTAACCCAACTAGTGCAAAAATCTGGGGTTAGAATATCGCACGTGCGTCCACTTATTCCCCCATAGAAATCAAACACCATAACATATTCTCATTAGCACTAACACAAAATGAAAATATGAATATTTCATATGCCAATGTTCTTTATGTTATGGAATATGTTCAATTTATTCATAAGTAAATATTTGGTTACTAAACAAATATATTTATACCTATATATAGATAGTATTATATATAGGTTTAGATATTTACAGATATGATATAAATCGGAATATCTATTTAGAAATACTTAGAACACATTCTGCTATTTACAGAACATTGGAATTTGAAATATGTACAGTAAATACATAGCTAGATACTTTATTAAATATGAATATTGCATAAATATGTTTTACATGTTTTAATTTACATAATGGCAAAAATCTCTAATGCACTTATAAATATGTCTGTATTCAGTGCATTCAGTGCTCAAGACCTTGCTGACTATTTTCTAAAAAAAACACTTGCAATCCGAGGAAACATAGCAACACAAACCTGCAATCTCCCAACTCCACTCCCAGTCACCCCCTCTGCCACTCTCTGCACCCTCCTCCCAACCACTGAGGGTTAAGTGGCTTCACTTTTTTCTTCCTCACACCTCACTACCTGCCCACTTGGCCCTATTCCTTCACATCTTATTCCTTCTTTGTCTCCAACCCTCACTCCGGCTCTTACTCACATATTTAACCTATCCCTTTCTACCGGCTCATTCCTTGCCTCCTTCAAACATGCGAAGGTAACCCCCATCCTCAAAAAACCCTCCCTTGACCCTATCTCCCCTGCAAACTACCGCCCCATATCACTGCTCCCGCTAGCTTCAAAATTCCTTGAAAAACTAGTTTTCAATCACCTATCCCACTTCCTGTCCTCCAACTCATTGCTCGACACCCTGCAATCTGGCTTCCATCCTCACCACTCAACTGAGACTGCCCTCACCAAGGTTACTAACAATCTCCTTTCTGCTAAAAACAAAGGCTACTACTCTATACTCATCTTACTTGACCTCTCTGCTGCCTCTGACACTGTTGACCATCCCCTTCTCCTACGGACTCTCAGCTCTCTTGGTTTCTGTGACACTGCCCTCTCCTGGATTCACTCTTATCTCTCTAACAGATACTTCTCTTTCTCTTTTGCTGGTGACTCCTCCTCTCTATTGCCCCTGTCTGTTGGAGTACCTCAAGGCTCCATCCTGGGCCCTCTACTCTTCTCTATTTACACTTCTTCACTGGGTAAACTTATTAACAGCTATGGCCTCAGCTATCACCTCTATGCTGATGATACCCAGATCAACCTTTTCACCCCTTCACTCTCCCCTTCTGTCAACTCTCACATCAGTGACTGCTTATCTGGCATTTCCTCCTGGATGGCCTCTCACCAACTAAACATAAATATGTCCAAGACCGAACTACTTCTAATTCCCCCCTCTAACTCTACTCATTTCTAATTTTTCTATCATTGTTGGCGGCACTGCTATCTCCCCATCACCCCAAGTCCGCTGCCTCGGAATCACGCTTGACTCAAATCTGTCCTTCATTCCCTACATGCAACTGCTCTTTTCATCCTGCTGCAACCACCTACGCAATATCTCCAAAATGTGTCCATTTCTGAGTGCTGAAACTACTAAACAGCTATTCCACTCCATGGTAATTTCCCGACTTGACTACTGTAACAACTTACTAACCGGCCTCCCTTTCTCCCACCTCTCTCCCCTCCAATCCATCCTAAATGCATCTGCCAGGCTAATCCACCTCTCTCAACGCTCTGTTTCTGCTGCGCCTCTGTGAGTCCCTTCACTGGCTCCCATTCACAACAGAGTTAAATTCAAAATTCTCACTCTGACCTACAAAGCCCTCACCAATGCTGCCCAACCCCACCTGTCCTCACTCATCAACAAATATACTCCTGCCCATCCCCTAAGATCCAACAATTCCCTTTTTGGGTCCTCTACCATCACCTCCTCTCATGCTAGATTACAGGGCTTCTCTGGTGCGGCACCAACCCTCTGGAACGCACTTCCTCAAGCTGTCAGACTTGCCCCTAAACTCTCCTCCTTTAAACGTTCCCTAAAGACCTTTCTGTTCAGGGAAGCTTATCACCCGACTTATTAACAAACTAACTTCACTTAACTAACAGTTGCCCTCTATCTCCTCACTAATATCATTCTCATCTCTGCAGTCCTCACCTCCTGTTTCCCATACTCCTACCCATCTTGATTGTAAGTTCCCAAGGGAATAGGGCACTCAATCCCCCCTGTATTTGTCTGTAAAATATTTGTCTTTTATCATATTGTTTCTCCATTGTACTGTTATCCTTGTACCCATGGACATCGCTGCGGAATCTGTCGGTGCTTTACAAAAAAAGAATAATAAAAATAATAATATATGTATAAATATGTATAGATGTGTTAATATGTTTATATATGCCTGTAATTACATATATACATATATAAATACATATGTACACATATTACTATTTTTTTATTCTTTATTTAAAGCACCAACAGATTCCACAGTGCTGCTCATGGGTACAAAGATAAAAGTACAACGGAGAAACAATACAATAAAATACAACATTTTGGGGGTTGTCCATTCTGCTGTCATGGCTGGCAGCATTTGCTGAGCTGGCTGAGAGTGATCCTGATAAGCCATCGACTATCGGCTTTCTCCTTAGCCATCCAGAGCTGAAACTCATCAATTTAGATTTTTTAATATATTTTGACTTCAACGACTATGAATATTGAACATTTTGACTGCGAGGAGATCTGGACCTTTGAGACCTGCGGTGGCCGCGTTTGCGAAAGCCTTAACATAGCTCTGTCTCTACTAAACCCTTTTCAATTGCAGTTGAAGGAGTGTCTGCTGTAATGGTGAATATGGAGCTGGTTTTACTATGAAACATGAAGTACAGGCTGGCTATACAATTTTAGATACTCCAGGCTTGCATGCACAAGGAGGTTCTGCTGGAGCAAGCACCTATATCTGATGTAGCCAGAGTATGAGCATTCACTGGTGAGGTAATCCAAACACCCCAGCTGAAACTAACCAAGAGGAGACCTTCTGATTAAAATAAAAGAGTCATAACTTACTGTCTCAGGTTTGCCCTGTAGACCAGATGGGAGTGTTGTATTGTCTGCATGGTAAATTAATGGAGGCGCATTTAAAATCTTTTGAATGACAATGACGGATGGATATCGATCTCCATTCACCACAGGGGGTCGGTACTAAACAATTTGAGTGCTATCTGAATGCTTGCATGCTGTCTGATCCTTGCAGAAACTCGCACATGCATAGGTGGGCTCTTTTGATCATCAACGTGTTACACCAGGAGTCACCAAATTTGGAATGTTTACCACCTCACTGTGGCATGAAAACTGGAGTCGGCTAAAATCACTTGGTGACAAATCATAGGTACTTGGTAATCTAGCACATTTCCAACTATGGAATTTATCTAGACTTAACTTCTCCATATCTATGAAAATCCCTTGATGACGACTCATAAGTTTGAACTTGGGGAGGAATATATTAACTAAATTAACTTTACACCCTATTGAACCTTATTCATAATATTAGGATATAGTAGAAGGAGCAATACAGTAGGGTAAATTAAGCATAGTAACGCAATAAATAATACTATTCTTGTTACACATGGGGTGATGTGGAAAATAATAAATGTATGTTCTGCACATTATATTACTTAACTATAGTGTAATATATTCATGCTGACAGATGCATTATAACAATTTGCAGATCAAGCTTGCTATAATTATTGCACAGGGTTATGTTTATTTTGTATCATTATATATCACCATGCTGTCTCTTTTAGAGCTCAGTTGTCAGTGGCCGAGACAAGGCATCCTAGAATCAGCTATTCCTTTTTTTTAGACAGCAGGCCCTAATTGACATATCCCTATTTATGATGGTGCGAGCGGACATGATCTGATATTGCGGAGCATGTCCGCTACACATCGAGAAATGCCGACAGCTTACACTCTCTGCATTTATCATTGCACCAGCAGTTCTGGTGAACTGCTGGGGCAATGCCGCCTTCCTGCACATTCGCGGCCAATCGGCCGCTAGCAGGGGGTGTCAATCAACCCAATTGTATTCGATCTGGTTGATTTCTGTTCACAGCCTCAGAGCAGGTGGACAAGTTATGGAGCAGCAGTCTTTAGACCGCTGCTTCATAACTTCTGTTCCCGGCGAGCTTGAAGGCTCGCCGGAAACATGGGGCATCAAGCTCCATATGGAGCTTGATAACTATGCCCCATAGACTTGCCCTGTAATAAAAACAGTACTTCAAATATTTATTTTTGACTAAGATTAGCTCATTTTTATTGTTTTTTCTATACTAAACTTGTAATCTGCAGACATTTAGTTAATTATTGGGAAATGTCTCTGAAAATATATTCAGTAGTCATTCCTGGGTTAGACTCACAGTAAAGTACATTATTAGCGCCTATAACTGCTTTTTGTGTTATGGTATGAATAAATCTAGATCTACCATTTTTACCTAGGTATTCATCATTATATATAAGCATCTCCTCTATAGAGGCACCACATAGAGTAGTACAGTCGAGGGCAGATATATCCATAGGAGACCCGATATCCCTATATACTAGCCTCTTACCATACGTAGCGGCACAACTGGAGTGCCAGACCAGACAGCACGAGACCTTTAGTCGCCCGTAGGACACAGCGGCAACTTGGGTACGTCTCAATGGAGCAGGTGTCAGGGCTTATTATCCAGTCAGAAGAGCCAAGAGGCTGTGATATACCTTTAAGGTATATCCCTCCCACTCCTCTATCCTTTATAAGGAGGACCTTTTCTCTTAATCAGTGCCTGATTATTGAAGTCTAGCAACCTCCTGCTGAGGTTGTATATCCTCAGTCTCCAGGTCACACTTTCCTAAGTCTAAGTTACGTTTGACTTTCAGAGTGAATCCTCATCCTCATCTAACTTTTGGGATATCCTCAGATCTAATACCGCTCGGATCTCACCTCTTTGTGCTGTTACTCAGGTTAGTCTCTGCTGAACCTCCAAACTGTAAGACCTGTTCACTGACGCCGCTGCGCTATACCGGAAGTGAGTCACACACTCTCTCACTGGAGCCGCAGCAGTCACCGCACAGAGAAGCGCTTCCCAGCAAGGTAAAACAAACTTTCCTGTTAACAGCCGTTGATCCTCTTTCACTGCATAACCTTACTCCAGGCTCCTCTATCACATTAATACTCTTATGCTTCAGAGACTCGATTGCATTCTACTGTATATATACGGAATATCATATACCAGTAACTGCATAATCTCGGAATACCGCATTTGGTGATCTCCATTGGTGTGCTTGGAATGTATATATTTTATGTGAGTGAGTGTGTGTGAAATTCAAATTGAACTTATAAGAAACTGAATACAAATCCTAACAAACTACCTCTGGGACTTATTATACTTTATTATAGTGAAGTCCAGCAATCCAATCTTTTTTATTCACAGCAAAACCTCATTGTTGTGCATTAAATCAGCTCACAGTGACACATCCTTGCAACTCAGCATATTACAAGGTGTGTTCACAAAGGAGCAACAAAACAAACTTTTGCATGGTCTGTATTGTGGGTTCATTACAGAGGCAGAAGGTCATTGGATGTCAGATTCGTAGAGATCACAAAGGAGCATGAATATTTTAAAAGTACATTCTTTATTATGTACACAGTGACAATAGCAAAGCGACGCGTTTCTCAGCTTACAATACCAGCTGTTTTATCAGGCTACATGATTATCTGTGCACTGCTATGTTTTAAGAGAGCTGCCTATCACCGCCTACGACTGCTTTCCCGTTTGGTCCCGAGCGCACCTCTTGAGAGGATCTCTGCATCTCTTCTTTTGTATCCTCTATAGACTTTCCTATTAAATTCCACTTATATAACATAGTATTTTAACCTCCCTTAGATTCCCTAGGTTAAGCACATGTAGTAGTACAATAGAGATTAGCTTTACCTTCCAATAGATTCACTTATTATGATATAAAGGATGTCTCCTTAACCCCCTATGTATGCCTGCCTTAATTGGAGCACATATAATGTCCTGTACATTAATACTTACTCCACACATTTAATAGAGGGGGCTCCATTTCAAGTTGTCCATGTAAGCAGTTGTTCTCTTCCTTAAAGTTGCTCCTTTATATTGTATCATATTGCTATAGCAGAAGCTAGGAATTATTTTTTATGTTAATGTGCCATGCCCAAGAGTGGCTATGGGGTCTATTTATCAAAGCATCAACTGAAAATACGCTGGAATTCCACATCCTATTTGTCGCGAGATTGATCCACTGTAGTTATTAAAGCATCAAGATCAGCAAATGTTGAAATTTGTGATGTAAAATACGATTCTGTGATCTCAATCTGACGCAGAACTATGCAAGTTGAAAAACGTGGTATTCAAGTGGAATCATGCTCATTCGCCCTCCTAATCGACACTATTTGAAGCTCTCACAAAGTTATCAAAAATTCTACATTTATGCTCAAGTCTTTTCCGACTCAGCATACTAGTTTTCAATCCACCTCCCTTGAGGTTGCGGATGCCATAGAACTCAATAGGAGTCTAAAAACACAGAAAGCGTATGTTCGATGCTGCAAGAGAATGAAGTATATTACATAATAAAAGTAAATTATATACTTTATTACATTTTTATACCCTTTCTAAATCAAACAATATTATTGCTTCACATTTGGTGCACTAGTAGATATAGGGATAAAATGAAAAATACATTACTACTTACAAAGCAAGGGGACAATATTATTTCTACAAATTTTGTGCAAAGTTTTGCCCCAAACTTGTTGCACTAATAGATATAGAGATAAAAATTAAATAAATGCACAAGATAATATAGCTAACTTCCTTTTTATTTGTTGGAAAAATCTATGTACACCATGCTTGAGCCATGCAATACAAGTCCCACTCTCCACTTCGCGCCATATTTGACTCAATACTTTTTTAAACTATCACTAATGAATCAAATTGCTTGATACTTGTGTCATTGATCACTCATCAGAACTTGTAAGTGCCGTTTATTACATTGTGTATTATACTTTGAAAGTAAGTATATGTGAATTTAGTATTAAAGATACACATTGATGCTGCCATTAGGACACACAGTGTAATATTTTAGACAAGTATTTTAAAATTTGAATTGATGTTTGATTCAATATAATCTTAAGTTGATAGCTCAAAGGGAATGCCCACCTAACTTAAAACTGTCATGATTCAGATACAGCAGAAATTAAAATCACCTCTTAATTGGCATGGTATTTTAGTGTATTTCTTCCTTCTCTTGAATTTATTTTTCAGTAAGAAATATCATCTTATATGCCAGCCCATTTTTTAACGCCTGTGTAGGGGTGTTTTTTTTTAAAATAGATTGCAATCAGGAGGGGTTAGACAGGTGCAGAGAGAAACCTGGCCCAGCTCTTAAAGGGACAGGAAACCCCAACATATTATTTCATGATTTGGATAGAACATACAATTTTAAACAACTTTCTAATTTACTTCTATTATCAAATTTGCTTCATTCTCTTGCTATCATTTGCTGAAGGAACAGCATTGCACTACTGGCAGCTAGCTGAACACATCTATTTAGCCAATCACAAGAGACAAATGTGTGCAGGCACCAATTAGCAGCTACCTCCCACTAGTGTAGGATATGTACGTATTATTATCCAACAAGGGATACCAAGAAAACAAAGCACATTTGAAAATAGAAGGGAATTTTAAAGTGTTTTAAAATGACATGCTCTATCTGAATCATGCAACTTAAATTTGTATTTTCCTATCCCTTCAAAATATCCATTGATGGGGGGGGGGGGGGCGGAGTTAACCACCAAACAGAGAAGTTGTGTTTTGAGAGAGCTCCTGGCTAATTCCATAGACTACTTTTAAAAATTCTAATTACTGGTAGCCAGAACACTGAAATACCCTAGCCTTGGGTCCAGCTCACACAGCAGATCTAATAATTCTGTGGATTGGAACATTTAATAACCCCTGCACGGAGCTGACAAGTACCCGGCCTGCTGATCTGAGACCGCATCTGATGGTGACTGACCGGTAAACCTCCTCGTGGGGGGTGCTAGGCTATTGCCCCCCAGAGGGTCGGAGATCCGTTCCGGGAGCCTAAAGAATTGATCCTCGGGGTCTCCTAGCCCATAAACACACCCCAGAAGAAGTATACACAGCAAGCAGTGGGATGGTTGACCTTTGGGGAATCAGTGTCTACAGCAGAGGGATACGGGCACCCGGATACTCACAGCCTGCAAGAGACATAGGTGACGAGAGCCCGGCAGAGCAGTGGTATTTGAGGGGGACCGACAGCCGAGCCTATCTCCACCGGCTCAGTATTGGTGCGAACAACCGCCATCTTAGCCGCCATACCCCAGACTGTATTTCTGCAGGGCCAAAGGAGTACATGAGAGGTGGACACGGAAGGACAATCCCAACACACCCGCTTCTCAGTTGCTCACAGGTAAAGCGCTACTCCAGCTCAAACTCCCCTATTGCCCTCCTACATGTAACTAGACTCCCTGGTCTCACGCACATCTGGGCACATCCCATATACAGTAAGGGCCTAAACAACTGTTAATCTACCTCCCTTCTAGGCCATACTACAATAAAGACTCTCAGAGACTCTGTGGGGGAGAGAGGGGATTGAAAGAGACAAGCTTCTGCATCTCACACCGCAAAGCCTGTTGAATGGGAGAGAGGAGGGGGCAATCTCAGAGGGCACATTTAACAAAATGGATAAGAAGCTGGGCAGTTTTGATTTGTAAATTCTGGACTCCTCAAACCCAATATCAGAAGAGGGCCCCCTGGGTGCAAGTTGAGGGGTTGTGGTGAATTCCTGGTGCAGGGAAACTGGGTGAGGGTACGAGGAGAATCTAGAGGAGACTAACACAGCAGCATCACAGACCTCACTCAGAGCCTTGCCAGCTAACTAATAACACTGCAATAGAGATGAGAGGCGACCCCTGCTTGCCTCCCAGACACTGATCTCCCACATACCCCCTCTGGATATAATAATAGCACAGAGTTAAGGACAGGGGGATTACTGGGACTGAGGATTAACTGGAGCCAAGTTTCTCACAATTCTTGCAGGCCTGGTGTCGCGGGCAGTATCCCTAGATCTACTGACATAGGATCTACCAATAAGAGTATTTTGGGGGAGCCTCTTGCTTAATAAAGTTTTTTCCTGCGTCCAACCCAAGCTCCTAATGCCCCACACACCTAACTGAAAGTGAATTAAAGATTATATCTCCCTCAATAAGGTTTGAGCAGCTAAGGAAGAGAGATCTGTCTAAGCACTACATCTGGTTCCTCCTCCGCATAGCAGGGATATAGCGTCTAGCGAACTAAACATACAGTTGGGATCGGCGGTAAGGCTAAATATTGCCCAAACTCCACAGAAGTGAATATATTTAATACCTTCTCCCCTTCCTTTTCCTGCCAACCCCTAGGGGTGACAGGTCATATCCCTTATACCATTTCCCATGATCGTCCTGTGAGGACAACCGCCCTGGGGAGAAGGGTATATGTAGAGAGCTAGGCCTTTTTGCAGCAGAAGGAGGGATACCGGGAGTAATATTGTTTGAAGACTTTACTCACTTGACACCCCAGTCTCGCAAATAAAAGCAACTGTAAAGCAACATTTAATTCACACCTCCGACCTATAAGTACTGACATGTAGTCTGCATGACAGGGCTTTAGGGAGGAGTCCGTCTAGCAAAATAAAACATGGCAAAGTTAAACCCGCCGGGTCTATGGGATAATAGTATCCACTTGCCTTCCGAAATACTACATCAACGCCACATGTAAAGGTCCAAAAGACTTACATACTAACTAAGATTTTTCACAGGTGGGGCTTAACCACACAATACAAAGGAACAATGCACGCCCTTTCACAACAAAATGTCTTCTAGGAGAGTAATGAAGGGAGATAAGTCAATCACTAAACCTCCCACGGTGTCCTCCTTCTTTAAGTCATCCCAACCTACTAAATCCAATAAAGACAGGGAGGCAGAAGAGGATTAGGACCTTGACTCCATCCCACAAATAGAGAATAATACCCCACTAACTAAGGCCGACCTGCAGACTTTGGTCTCCAAGAAAGACATTGCTGACAACTTTGAGAAGCTTTGGGAGAAAATTGATTCCATTCATTCATCTGTAACCAATAGCTTAGCAGAGATTAAATCTGATTTTACAGATATGGGGAACAGGATAGACACACTCGAGGACAAGAAGGATGCCATGGTGGAGAATGTGGATGAAATGTCACAAGTGGTCTCAACACAACAAAAACAATTACTAGATTTTCAGGACAAATTAGATGACCTGGAGAACAGGAGCAGGAGGAACAATCTCAGGCTGAAGGGAGTTCCAGAAGAGATCACAGGTGGGGAGCTACCGGCTTACCTAACACAGCTTTTCACTCAGATCACAAACTCACCCTCAGATTATATCTTCCATATAGAGAGGGCACATAGAGTGCTAAAAGCCAAACCAAAAGCGGGCCTCCCACCAAGAGATATCGTGATTAAAATGACTTTCTTTCCAGACAAAGAAAAAATCCTCCAGGCCGCTAGGAAACAACCCACCTTCAAGTTCCAAGGCAATGTGATCCAGTTTTATCAGGACCTGAGCCTTTGGACCCTGCAGAGGCGTGGTGCTCTGCGTCCCCTTACCTCTCTGCTGAGGAAAAATAAGATACAATATAGATGGGGTTTTCCCTTCGCATTAATTATAACAAAGGACACTAAAGTTATAAATATTAAGGAACCAGAAGATATCCCCGAAGTATGTGAGGCATTGGGTTTAGAGACCCCTCCACTACCTGAGAGAGAAACAACTTCAGCACCTAGGCCGACAGCCACACATACAGTGGACCAATCAAAGTGGCACAAAGCAAAACACAAGAGGATGAAGACAAGGGAACCCAGAGATAAAGAACTTTAACTACAACATTCTTTTTAAACCTCTGGAAAGCTGAGGTTATAATCCGTATGTACAGGTCTTCAAGGCTGAGGCATCTTAGAGGAAGAAGATGTTGAAACAGAGTGACTCAGGCTTTGTATACTCCATTAGTGACAGTTTAGAGTAATAGGTTGATTGTCACTCAAACATGTATCCTGAATATCATAGACAAGGCTTAAGTTTACATTATTGTCTTGTTTCCATGATTGATATATGTCTAATACTTTCTAGTGTTTTCCTTTTCTTATACTAGGATAATGTTGATATGTCTAGACGGGCCCTCCCAGCCCTACCTCTAATAAAGGGATTAACAGGGACAATGCAAAAGTTAACCAGTTATTTTTTTCAAAGGTTCACCCCCAAAGATGGGGATCAAGTTTTGGTTTTGGTTCCCACTAGTGGGACATGTTCTCCACCCCCCCAAATGTTGTTCTTCTTTTTTTTCTTTTCAGAGATGTCTCGGTGGCGCACCCCTGTAGAACCCATGCTTCAAAGGATGGCAATACATCAGATACAACCTTTCATCTGAAGGTAACAATTGACACACATCACATGCTCAGAGCGAGGATAGGAGATAGAGAACATAATTATGCCTACTAGCATACATGTAGTCTCAAATAATGTCAGAGGACTCAACACTGTCACTAAAAGGAGGGTAGCTATGTCCCAATACACACACCTACACGCCAATATACTGTTCCTTCAGGAGACACATTTCCTCAAAACTAACGTCCCAAAATATTGGGCAAAACATTTCAGCACACTATCATGCTACAGCAGATATGAAAAAGAGGGGAGTTTCAATCCTTATACATTCACGATGGAAAGCACTTTAGCGGATCCGGAGGGTCGATACCTAATAGTCAGAGGGCGGATGCTGGACACTGAAGTTACCTTATGTAATATTTATGCCCCCAGTGAAAATCAGCATTATTTTTTTAGAGGCATTTCCCTTCTCCTAACTCAATGGTCCCAAACTAAAATTATACAAGCAGGGGATTTTAACATAAATATGGTCCCACATGCAATGGTTAAGAAGGTCTCCTTATCCAATAAACAACACAGGCATAATAGATTAGTCAAATCAATACAAGAGTCTCTAGCATCACATTCCATGATGGACTCATGGTACACGCTATATGGGGTGACGAACGACACCACGTTTTATTCCACGGCACATAAAACCTACACACAGCTGGATTACATTTATGTTAGTCAAGCTCTCAACCCATTGCTGCAGAGTTCATCCATACACGCATGTGTGTGGTCAGACCACTCGATTCTATCACTAGAGTTGAGTGGGATACAAGATATTAAAAGACAAAGGTCATGGACTTTTGATCCATCCCTTATGAAAGACCCACAAAGACACGAAAGGATTCTGCAGTAACTGAGGGAGTACTGGGGGATAAATGTGGATACCACAATCAACCCTATAAACATATGGGCAGCACATTAAGTGGTAATCAGAGGTCAGCTTATACAAGAGAAAGCCAAGTTAAATCGTCAAAATAGACACTTATTAGACCAGTTGCAGGGAGAGATAGAAAAATTAGAGAGACAACACAAACTAACAGGGAGGGGATCGATATTACAGACTCTTCAAACTAAGAAAACCATGTTAGCAAAAATATTAAAATCTCATGCTGCAAGAGCAATTCAAAAATTGAAAGCTCACTATTTCATCTATGCTAACAAGCCTGATAAATATATGGCACACAAAATTAGGGAGAGAGGCAAGGCCTCCTTTATCCCTCAGATAGAAACAGAACAAGGGACCCTGACAACTGACCCACAAACCATAGTGGACACATTCGCTACTTTCTACAGCAAACTGTATGATGGCCAAAAAGTTTCCCATAGTTTAGAGACAGAAAAACATACGGAGGAATTCCTTGATATTTGCCCACTTAAAGTACTTACCAAAGATCAAATCAATAGTCTTAATGCCCCAATCACTACCCAGGAGGTGGTGAAAGCAGTAAAAGGCCTTAAACCTGGTAAGGCAGCAGGCCCAGACGGTTTTTCGGGTGAATACTATAAATTGTTTCGTGACACCTTAATCCCACATATGACCAAATTCTGCAACAACATCCTAGAGGGGAATTCTATTCCGTGTGAGCTGCAGCTAGCCAACATAGTGGTGATCCCTAAACCCGATAGGGACCATAAAAGATGTAAAAACTACCGCCCAATCTCATTGATAAACCAAGACTTGAAACTTTTTACTAAAGTATTAGCAAACCGACTGAAAGAGATCCTCCCTGGTTTGGTTCACCCGGACCAGGTGGGATTTATCAAGGATAGGGAATCCCCAGATAACATACACCGAATTACTAATATTATTCACCACTTAGAAAGACAGGGGACGCCTTCTCTGCTATTATCGCTAGATGCAGAGAAGGCATTCGACAGAATTGACTGGGAGTACATGACCATGGTTTTACAGAGGATGGGCTTTGAGGGTGCCTTTATGACAGCTATTTGAGCAATCTACTCGCAGCCCCAATCTCAGGTGACGGCGGGGGGCTATAGGTCGGCAACCTTCCCCATACTTAATGGCACGAGGCAGGGGTACCCACTGTCACCCTTATTATTTGCGCTCTGCATTGAACCATTGGCAGCGAGAATAAGAACAAACCCAGACATAGAGGGAGTTAAGATAGCACAGTCAGAATACAAATTGGCCCTATTCGCAGATGATATTTTATTAACAATCTCAAAACCTCTCATATCATTACCCAATCTATATGAGGTGTTGGCATCTTTCTCGAGCATCTCAGGCTACAAAATTAACTAAGATAAATGTGAGGTTCTCCCCATTGCCATTCCCCATCAGACTCAGAAATTATTAGAGCTAAACTTTGACTTTAGATGGGTCAAGCATACACTTAAACACTTGGGGATTAATCTTCCACAACAGATACAATACCTATACAAATACAATTACCCACCTTTATTCCAAAGAACCAGACAAGATATCGCAAAATGGCGAAAATACAACTTCTCTTGGCTGGGAAGACTGGTGGCAGTTAAAATGACCATTTTACCCTGATTACTGTATTTATTTAGGGCACTACCAATAAAGATTTTTACTGCGGATATAGAAAAGCTTCAGACAGATATCTCAGCCTTCATTAGAGGGACAAAATTAGCAAGGATTTCTAAATACTTAGTACATAGACATAGATCAATAGGAGGGATCGTAGGCCTCAATTTGAAGGACTATTATGGAGCAGCTAGGACAACACAAGATGCTATGATACTGAAGAGGGAGGGTGAAGCTATTTGGATTACCCTAGAGTCGGAATTAGAGGGGAGGGGATACCCAGATTTCATTTTGTGGAACACACAACAGAGTAAGACTGAGGACCACTGCTCAGAAACGCACACAAATGAACTTACAGTATGCCTAGGGTCAAAAATAAGGAAAAGAGAGGACATAATTCCTAAAAACTCCTGGCTGATGCCAATTAGATACCTCTTACAGGGGGACACACATAAACATGTTCAGAAATGGGAAAACAAAGGCCTTTATAGAGTGGCAGACTTCTTAGAGAAGGGAATGATGTTAGCCTTTTCTCAACTACAAGAGAGGATTGCACCTTTGAAGCTACACTAGTTTATATATTTACAATTACAATCCTCTCTTCGATAATTTCTCAAAAAGGCACCAGGTGAGGTGGCCACGATATTAGAAGTCTCCAGCATGCCCACAAAGACCCAAACACTCAATATCCAAACTATATAGAGCAATTCAATCCCCACCAACCTCATCAAAAACACACATAATGCTAGCATGGGACCGAGAATTGGAAATAGTAAAAGATAAACAGGAGTGGGAACTGATATTACAATCGGGAGACAAGGGCCTACTAAGCATCAATTTAAAGGAAAACACACTGAAAACAGCCTTTAGATGGTACCTAACCCCAGTTAGGTCCGCACACATTAGTCCCCAGGGAAGCAGCCTGTGTTACAGGGGCTGTGGACAGAGATGCACATATAAACACATGTGGTGGGATTGTGGGGTGGTACAGAAGGTGTGGAGGAGGCTATAGGCATTTATAGGTCAGCTGATAGACGAGGAGTTTACTTTCAACATACAGCAGGCATTACTGCATGAACCCATAGAAAGTTACCATAGGCACCTAAATACTTTCATTAGAATTCTCTGCACAGTTACCAGAATCTGTATAGCGAAATACTGGAAGATAGGAGCTCCAACATGGCTGGAGATATATAATAAAATACATTTCACATACACTATGTATGAAGAAGCAGCAGGAATTCTAAATAATAGGGAAACATTACAAAAGGTATGGTTCTACTGGATAGGTAGGCAGGAACAAACATCTACAGTCCAAATTTAACATGAGCCGATGTTGGGTTGTCGGGGGTGCGCCGTAAGAAGAGGCATCTCTACTTTTCAGGTATTGTACTATTTACAAATTGAGACGCTGCTCTGCATGAGAAGGGGGGAGCAGTTGGTTTATTTATCGTTACTATTTTGAAGTTTCACATTTTTCTGTTAAGATCAAATTATTACTCATTTCCCAACTATGGGCTTTGGATCTACAAGTAGGTATGCACATAGGAGCACTGATTTTTGATATGATTTGAATACCTATATCTCAGAAAGAATGAGTATGTAATGATAAAAATACCTTTTCTTTTCCTTTTTTTTTTTTTTTTTTTTTATGTATTTTGTAAAAATTCTTCCAATAAAAACTATTTTAAATAAAATATCCATTGATTGCAAATAAATACATATGATACCCTGATTACATGTTATATTCACATTTATTCCTGCTCAGAATAATAATACATTTACACTGTATACATATAGTGGTATAAATAAACACAGAGATATGACAGACAACATTGTTTAGAGCAAAAAAAGGAACGTAGGGACATGTAAATATGTTTGCAATAGATTTCTGACATAACACACACACACACACATATATATATATATATATATATATATATATATATATATATATATATATATACACAAGTATGTGCAAGGATATATGTACAAATTCTAGCATTAATAATAATTTAAAAATTAAACAAAAAATATGACTCCTAGAAATACAAATACACATTAATTTATGTGAAAATATCATATAACAACTCAATATAAAGTTTGTTGAGGTATAAATCTATTTCTTGGACATTAACAGATGAAAGATAAAAAATTAGCTTTAGAGAAATGTGCTTGTTCATGGACAGTAATGAAATGGTATAAATAAAGTTGGGAAAAACCTGTATAACCACGACATTGATGACTGTTAGTTAACTTACGGCTAGATCACGAGTTTTGTCGGTAAGGCTGTGCGGTGCTAACGAGCCTTTTTTTCTTACCGCTCACTTAAGACAACGCTGGTATTACAGGTTTTCTGCAAGCCGGCGTTAGCCTCATAAAAGTGAGTGTTGAGCAAAATTTAGCTCCACATCTCACCTCAATACCAGCGCTGCTTAAGTCAGCGTTAAGCTGGCAAAACGTGCTCGTGCACGATTTCACCATAGGAAACAATGGGGCTGAGCTGGCTGAAAAAACCTAACACCTGCAAAAAAGCAGCGTTCAGCTCCTAACGCAGCCCCATTGTTTCCTATGGGGTAAGAAAATTTATGTCTGAACCTAACACCCTAACATGAACCCCGAGTCTAAACACCCCCTAACCTTACACTTATTAACCCCTAATGTCCCCCCCCCAGCTATCGCTGACACCTGCATTATATTATTAACCCCTAATCTTCCACTCCGGACACCGCCGCCACCTACATTATACTTATGAACCCCTAATCTGCTGCCCCCAACATCGCCGATACCTACATTATAGTTATTAACCCCTAATATGCCCCCCAACGTCGCCTCAACTATATTAAATGTATTAACCCCTAATCTTCCGACCCCAACGTCGCCGCTACTATAATAAACTTATTAACCCCTAAACCTAAGTCTAACCCTAAGTCTAACCCCCCTAACTTAAATATAATTTAAATTAAACAAATAAATTTAACATAATTAAATAAATTAATCCTATTTAAAACTAAATACTTACCGATAAAATAAACCCTAAGCAAGCTACAATATAACTAATAGTTACATTGTAGCTAGCTTACGGCTAGATTTAGAGTTTTGTCGGTAACGACTCGCGTATCTAACGCTGGTTTTTTTCTGGCCGCACCTTTAAAATAACTCTGGTATTGAGAGTCCACAGAATGGCTGCGTTAGGCTCCAAAAAAGGAGCGTAGAGCATATTTAACGCCACTGCAACTCTCGATACCAGAGTTGCTTACGGACGCGGCCAGCCTCAAAAACGTGCTCGTGCACGATTCCCCCATAGGAAACAATGGGGCTGTTTGAGCTGAAAAAAAACCTAACACCTGCAAAAAAGCCGCGTTCAGCTCCTAACGCAGCCCCATTGTTTCCTATGGGGAAACACTTCCTACGTCTGCACCTAACACTCTAACATGTACCCTGAGTCTAAACACCCCTAACCTTACACTTATTAACCCCTAATATGCCGCCCCCGCTATCGCTGACCCCTGCATATTATTATTAACCCCTAATCTGCCGCTCCGTACACCACCGCAACCTACGTTATCCCTATGTACCCCTAATCTGCTGTCCCTAACACCGCCGACCTCTATATTATATTTATTAACCCCTAATCTGCCGCCCACAACGTCGCCTCCACCTGCCTACACTTATTAACCCCTAATCTGCCGAGCGGACCTCACCGCTATTATTATGAAGTTATTAACCCCTAATCCGCCTCACTAACCCTATAATAAATAGTATTAACCCCTAATCTGCCCTCCCTAA